>NW_017731413.1:2957771-2963844 GCF_001890085.2 Hipposideros armiger | reverse complement strand
CCTCACAACAATTTAAAAATGATTCGAGAGCCATAAATATATTTTTACATAATCACCATTATGTGAATAATATCCTTTAAAAATTTTATAAGTGAAACTATGATAGTTTTATTTTCATTCTCAATTTTATTTCAGAGCCTGCGGCTCGTGAGCCTCAGTTTGCTGACCCCTGGCGGCTCTTCCATCTCAAAAGTTTGCCGACCCCTGCCCTATCCCATACAAGGGCCTCCTTGATAGCAACATCCATGTTATGGCCTCTAGCCTCCTGGCTTTGCTTCTTTTCAACTCTGATGACCTGCCTTAACCTGGGCCCATGCTCTATCAACTATCACTCCCCCTCTCTTTCTCATCACCTACACCTTTTCTTAGCTTCCAATAAGTGTTTTTCTGATTAATCCAAACAATTGTCCTGTCTTCCTTCTCCTAACATTTATAGTGCTTTGCTTTTCTCTCCTTTCTGCCTTATACTAGAGTCACTCATGTTCTTCTATCCCCAGTACCTTATCGGAGGCAAAATGGAATAGAAGAAAAATGTGCAGCAGAGTCAGACTGGTTTGATTTCAAATGCCGATAACTCTGCTGCTTACTGGATTTGTCATCTTTGGTAACTTACTAATATTATTTTGAGCCTCAGTGGTTTTGGTCTTTTCCTGAAAATTAGGGATTATAATACCTACTTTTACAAGTTGATTTTGAGAACTAAATGGAAAAATGCATGTTAAAGCACCTAACATAGTTTTTGTTAGACAGCAGCCAGAAACCATAAGGAAGTTATTATTACTGAAACTGAGAGTCTATTCCTAATCTTTATTCCCATGCTTAGCACCTTGGCCAACAGATGTGATGACTAATATTTATTGAATAGATAAATGAACAAGTGAATGAGAGAATGATTGAAAAACACTTCCTGTTACAGAATTCTTTCACTTCTTTTTTTTTTTTTTTTTTTTTTTTAGCTGAGCCATCCTGCTACCTATTGGCAGCTTAGCGGCTGCTCAGCTCAGGCTGGCATCGAACCGCTGTTGCTCAGAGCTCAAACTCTTGAGCGAGCTCTTAACCAACTGAGCCACTCGGCCGGCCCTATCACTTCTTAATAAAAATAAAAGTCATTACATCAGAAACTGAGGATCCAAATTAAGTTATTACTCTTGCCTTCTGTATTAGTCTCTTCAGGCTGCTATAACAATACCACAAAGTGGGTGGCTTAAACAACAGAAATTCATTGTCTCACTGTTCTGAAACAGAAGTCTGACATCAAGGTTCTGACAGGATTGGTTCCTTCTGAGGCTGTGAGAAAGGATCTATCCCAGAGCCCTCTCCTAGCTTCTGGTGGTTTGCTGGTTTGCTGGCAATATTTAGTGTTTGCTGGCTTGTACAAGCATCACCCATCCCTGCCTTCATCTTCACATGATGTTCCTCTTGTGTCTCCACTTCGTTTTCCTTCTGTACATATCTTTCTTTTGTGTCCAAATTCTCTCATTTTTATAAGGACATAGTCATACTGAACTAGGGCCCACCCTAATGACCTCATCTTAACTTGAGCATTTGCAGAGACCCTATCCCCATATAAGGCAATACTCACAGATAATGGGGGATTGGACTTCAGCGTCCTTTTGAGAAAAACAATTCAACTGATAAGAGCTTCTAATTTATAGAAACTGTAATATCTATGGGGATATGAGACCAACATAAAAATAATGGATGAACAATATAAAACAGTGTATATTTAATCCTTAAATTGAATGACATAAGCCCTGCAACATTCTAATATTTAATAAAAATGATGGTTTGTAGCATCAAGAAAAGCTTCATGGACAAAGGATGATTTCAATGTGGGCTCTTTTCTTAATAAATGTTGTTCCTAAATAATCATATTTTCTACCTATTGTCACTGGTTAACATTTTGAAATAGGTTTAGATTACTCGCGCTAATGAGACAGCTCAAACGATAGGATCAGGCTATTAATGCAGCATGCAATAAATGTGTGTTGCAAGAAAGAAGTTTCCAGGGAACAAGAATTGCTATGGTAACCTAATATATCATTAAAAATGTAATGAATAAATATCATCAGGGCCTCGGATTCATCACACAGAAAAACTTCAAGATTGAGATAACTCAGTAGTTCTCACACTGATTGCTCAATGTTTTATAAACTAAATCAGAGCGATGATTGACCATTAGCCAAAAAGTAGTGATGTTTAAATAACCCAGGATTCCATAAGGTGCATAAAAACCCCTTCAGTGTAGCCTTTTGATTTAAATCACTGCGATTTTCCTCAAAATATTAATTTTAGCTGTAAGAAATAGTCATAATAATAGACCTAGTTAGATGCTTTTCAAAGGAAATAATATTTTGCGAAGTCTTCAGAGTATATTTCACACTGTAATATCTTGGTTTCAATGTGGTGTTTGGAAGGAGATCTTTTTCTTAGAGCTCGCTCCTGCTGCTATGGGATACACCTTTCACACACCGCCTTTTCTCTCACCCCATTTAATAACTCACTTCTAAGGTGTATTTTACTGTGTGTCCATTTCTTCAGACTTATTGCCTCTGTCTCTAAAGAAATGAGGCAGATACTCTAGCAAGCTCAGTGTGGAACAAAATTCAACCTCTTGGGCCATAAACATGGAAGAAACAGCCTGAGAAAGGTGATAGAAAAAACGCTATAGGCAAAAGACATCCTGCTTCTGCTTTCATTAGATCTCCCAAGTAGCTACTTCCTGGATTTTCCATGCTACATTGTACTCTTTTCCTCAGTTTCTTTATACTCATTTTCCATGAGAAGAATGTGGTGATGTCACCAATGATCTTTATGTTCTTGCCGTGTCCTCCTACCACAGGGCCTTTGCACAGGCTCTTTCCTCTCCCTGGAACACTGTTACCACTTAGGACCCACTTGTCCTCCAGCTTTACTCTCTCAGGTGAGTCTTCATCCTGACTGGTCCTATAGGCTCTCATAGCATGTTTGCCTTTTGTTCATAACACTTGTCATAGTGGCACCTATATGACATTTGATTAATGAGAACTCCATCATGGCACCGACTATGTCTATTTTGCTCACCACCGTGTTTCCAATTCTGGCACACGGTACAGTCTCAATAAATATTTATTAAATAAATGAATGAATAGCTTGTGTTCCTTGGACTCCATGCAGGAATTTCTGACTTAGATATGCTTGCATCCAAGAAGCATTCTGTTTCATGTTTGCACTGGCACAGTGTGCTGGCAATTAGTGTGATGTGGTCTCCCAGTCTACAGCGATACTGTTAATGGCTGTTGAAAATTGAAACATTATACTGCTCTCTTATTTCTGGTAGTATGTTTTGTACATTGCATCACACAGTTACAATATCACCATCCTTGTTGATATGTGTTGTTTATAATATAATGTGCACAGTTGTTGATGTAATGTAGCCAGACATTTTCTATGGAGAAGAATGTGAGGCTTTAGCGGTTTTGGATGTATGAAATGATTACCACTGTGAATGCAGCCGGAGAAAAAAATGGAAACAAATAGGCAGAAACGCTTTGAAGTATAATTAGTTCTCTAGGATTCTGAGGCCATGTCAATGTTTGACAGGAAAGGATTAATGTGGGCTTAAGAGGTGGGAAGTAATGATGGTATATTTGCCCTTTTTGGTATAGTATCTCAGAGTAATCCCAATGAAATATAAGAAATGCTCCCTGTTTTTAAGAAGCCATAATCTAGTTGTGAAATGAGCCATACAAACATAAAGCAATTCTGGATTTCTAACAATATGGTAAAACACACACACACACACACACACACACACACACACACAGCATTCTACTGTAGCCATAATTATAAGGAAGAGACAAAAACATTCTCATGATCTACAAGACCCTATACAATCTGGATACCAAACCCTCTTACTTCTTTGACTTCATCTTCTACTGCTCTTTCCTTCTTTCACCCCACACTGGTCAACTCACTATTTCTACCTCAGTGCCTTTGCACTTGCTGCTCCCTGCCCCTGACATGTTATTCTCACAGATAACCGCATGGCTGGCTTCCTAAAACCCTTCAAGACTTGACTTTCACCTTCTCAGTGAGGCCTACTTTGGCTACTCTGTTTAAAACTGTAACATTAGCCAGACTTGCTGCCTACAATCCTTTTATTGTTTTTTCCAAAGCGTTTTACACCATCTAATAATATTGTATATTTTACTTTTCATTTTGTTTGTTTGTTTGTTTGTTTGCTGCTTTCCCTCACTAAAATGAAAGCTCCCTGAGAGCAGACATTTTTGTCTGTTTACTCATTGTTTCATTTCCAGAGCATAGAACACCTGATACATAGTAGAAGTTCAATAGATATTTGTTGAGTCTATGAGTGAAAGCACTGCATAGCAGAAGAGGGAAAAATATGCAGGCTTCAGAGTTACAGATCTTATCTCTACCTTTTACTTTCTGGGTAATTTCAGGCATAACACTTAACCTCTATGAACTTCATCTGTACAAGGAAGGTGACCTCCCCTTATTACTGACTGGAATTGTTCTGGTATGTGCCACCTCTTCCTGACTTGCAGAAGTGAGATGAGTAACCTCATTCTTCTACGGATGGCCTTGTGGGCTGGCATACAGCAGGCGCTCAGTAAGTGACAGCCGTCGTTATTATCAGAAAGGCTTTCTGGAAGAGTAGGTTTCGAATGGCTAGAGATTTGAAAGAGGCATGAGCAGATTCTACAAAAGCAAGTAAGTTATGTGTGAGGACTGAATGAGCTAATAGGGTATTAAGTGGACATATAGAGCTTGCCTGTAGTAGGGGCTTCGTATCCGGTGGTGGAAGCTTTGCTATTCTTATCATGCTTAAGCACAGGGCCTGCTCTGCACAGAAAGAAATGAGAATGTTGGAGCTGGCTGAGCACCACTGAGCCACATGGAAGACGGCAAGATGAAGGAGACGTGAAAAACGAAGACAATCTTAGGAGGTCATGATGACGAAATATTGGGTGGGGAAGATCTTTTCTTCAAGCATGTGTGGATGTTTGGAATTGTGACAATCAAGTCACAGGGCTGGAAAGTGGGGTTAGGTAGCCTACTGGGGTACTAGAAGTGTCCTTTGTCTCGATCTGGCTCTTGGTGATATTGGTGAATGCATATGTTAATTCATGAAGCCGTGCCCTTTCTAGTATGTTAGCTATTATATGCATCAGGCTGCATACTTTACTGTACGTAAGTTGCACTTCAGTATAAAAGTAAAATGATGTCTGTGTGTGTGTGTGTGTGTGTGTGTGTGTGTGTGTGTGTGTGTGTGTGTGTGTGTAAGTCCCAAGGACACTTGCTTAGCAATCATGAAGTGATGGTGATGTGGACGGTTACGCAAACATGTAAGAAGGGAGAGATTGGAGGCAAGACATGTATCAGTGATGAGTGGCACAGAGAGCTTGGACTCGAAAGATCATGGTCCTGCTGCTTGTGCTGAGCGAGGAGGAAAAGATGCTTTTGAGGGAAGCAGAGGAGGCTCAAGACGGTTTCGATGGGATCATTCAGTACTGAGTCTCCACGTGGTACCTGTAAAGTAGCGTCACGTAAGAGAGCTCTCGTTAAAATGAAAAGAACTGATAGTGCCACAGACCCTGAAAATTGCTGCTCTGAGCCCACGATGAGAGTTGTAAAATCTCCTTGTGAAAGTGGGAGATGTTTTTTAACACCACAAAGGAATATGGGAGAACTCTACAAATTCTGGCTTTTAAAAGTAAAATACATACCACCAATATCTATAAGAAAACTTTTAGGAACACTTTGAGGCTAATTTTCTTGCATAAAATCATAGAATGGGAGAACTGAAAATGATCTCAGCTGCCATCTAGTTCAATAGCCTCGTTTTCTAGAAGCTAATCCTCAGGAAGTTATGGTGTGGCTGTAATGGCACAGTTGGTTCATGTAAAGCTAAAGAGAACTTAGATCTGTGAGTATGTAGTACATTTCTTAGGACTTGCTTCCTTCTCTTGTGTCCTTCCTCTCTTTCTCCCTCCCTTTCCTGCTTCCTTCCTTTGTTTTTCAAATTAGGAAGGTACCTTTAGCAATCCCTTTAACAACAAGATGAATC
>NW_017731413.1:2929369-2957432 GCF_001890085.2 Hipposideros armiger | reverse complement strand
TCTTAGCTGTGGAGGGCAGTGTCACTGGCCCTCACATGTGGGATCCGAACCGGGGCCCTCTGGCATCCCAAGCGAGTTCTTAACCATCGCGCCACTCAGCCGGCCCGAAACTGTATTTATTTTCATTCACTATAGTCTTCAAAAATAAAACCATTGGAATCAAATTGTTTAACACATTGAAATGTATTGCAAGTCCTTTATCTAATGGGAACCTGAAGTAAAATAGCTTATTTGTTTTTTGTATAGGTACTTTATTTAACATGTGTAATAAGATTGTTTTAGGGTCAATAGCACCTTCTCAAAAGAAAAGCAGAACCATTAATATTATAATCCTAGGTAAACTGTTCAAACAAACACAATAGCACACTTCAATTTCTTTAATTCACACTCAGTTCTTAGGAAAATTACTCATGTTCACAGCATGGGTTCTTACTTCTGGGTCTGTAAAACTAAAACAAAAAGAGATGACATGAAAATATTGAGAGAAAAGTCAACAATTAAAATTTTCATACTTAACCTACTCATCAATTAAACAACCAAGGAAGTGAGTCAGCTCTGAGCTGGATCTTAGAACATTTTCAATTAAAAGGAGCAAATTCATTTTCATCTCTTAGTTATATTTAATGCACAATTGAAATCTAAAATATTATTTTTGAATTGGGCAGTAGGACTAAAATTTAATAGCTCATCATCCACTTATATTAAGGCTTGCAATACTTTTCCTTTTTATTTCAAGTATCAAAATGTAAAAATGGTTATTATGGCCTTTTAGTAAAATAGAATATATTACGTAAAAGAAATAAGACATTTTGCCATCCCTGCAAGTGCTTCTAAGGGAAGAACTTGAAAATACTTGTGTCTTGAGCTCATATGGGGTTCTGCCCCTAAATGGCCTTTGCATCGTGTGCCCTATTCCCATATGTGAATCATTTCTGACCTCTAAAGGAGGAATGAAAAGGAAAACAGGAATAGGGAGATGTGTTTTCTCTTTGATGCATTCTCTGATCATAAAGGAAACTGGGAATATGGAAATGCATTTTCTCTTTGATGCAGGTTTTGATCAGCATATTTATAAGCAGCGCAGGGAGTTCTCGCAGAGAAATGAGATAGGAGAAAACTCCCATCCTGGTGCTTCAGTGGTTCCAGTGTGTCTGACATGATTATAGAAAGCACAGAGGAGCTCAGCTTTTATGGTGGGGTCAAATCAGATAGTCAACAAGTATTTATCGGACATCCACAGGGCTCATAACTTTGAACTGCACCCCAGGCATAAACCGTAAGTTCTCACAACTCAGCTCTATGGGCAGGCGATTTAAGTATGGTTAAGAACTTCATCCTGGCAAACGCTGCCTTACTTATCCTTAATCCAGAAACTGGCATTAAATCTGATATCAAGCTGTTGCTGTGCTCGAGTTCACAGGTTGGTATGGAAATTCATCCATACCCTGGGAAGCTGGGGTCTGTGCTGTCTCCTGGTCCTGGTGTGACTATTGTATTACCATTTTTGACTTCTTCAATTCCCAACCCGGAATGGAGATCTCACTCTATTTGTGATCGTGGTTAATACCCCTCGAAACTCAAAGTGTGTTGGTGACATAATAGATTTCTAATTGGATTTACTCTCTCCCCCATCTCTGTCCCCTCTTCCTTTTCCTTCTGTTGTTACTTTTCTACCACCACACCCCTCTCCCAAACAGAGCTCTAAAAGCTTCCCCACTTTGCCTTTATGGTTATCAGCTCTCATACCCAGCAGGATCAGGACTCCTCCTGGGGCCTCGCTGCCCTGATTTCTGGGTCTGGGCTGCTTCATTCTCTCCTTCTTGTTCATACAGTGTCAAAATCCAATCAAAGGACAGTGGGATATGCAGCAGTGGTTCCCACACCTTGATGATGATCTAAATTATCTAGGGATCTCCCTTCTTTAAAAAAAAAAAAGTCCCTGGGCCATATCTCTGGAAACTCTGATTTCAGTAGGTCTGAGATGAATTTGATGATGGACCAGATTGGGGAAACACCACTTTCCTATAAAGTCTGCTACTCAGAGCTGGTCAGCAGGCCAGCAGCATGGGGGCTCACCTGGGTGCTTATTAGAAATGCAGGCTCTCAGGCCTCGCTCTAGACCTATTACATTAATGAGAATGGACATTTTAACCAGATCTCCTAGCGTAAGCATACGAATGTTTGTGAAATTCTTCTGTGAGGAACTCTGACCCTGAAGCAGAAATTCTAGATTATGCTCTCAAAATTGCTGTTAGCAAAACGTGAGCTTGTCATTTTCTCATTCCTCATAGGAGAGAGAGAAAGAGAGAGAGAGAGAGAGAGACAGAGAGAGAGAGAGACAGAGGCAGGGAGAAAGAGAAAGGTGGTTTACATAATGTCTCCTAAGATTCTACAATAATTAGTTTTAAAGAGGTCTTCTAGCAAAGATGAATAGAAAAATAGTTAAGAGAAATGAAAATGTCGGCGTGTGTGTGTATGTGTGTGGTATGTTCAGTGTGTGCATATATATGTATGAAGTGTGTATGTATGTAGTATGTGTTTGTATGTAATATGTGTGTTAGTATTTTTGTTCATGGTGATAGGAAAGCAGTAATTCCTTTCCCTGCTGTATTAGCTTGCTAGGGTTGCTCTAACAAAGCACTACAAATTGGGTGACTTAAATCACAGAAATGTATGGCCTCACAATTCTGGCGACTGGTGTCCGCATCAAGGTGCCTGCAGAATTGGCTCCTTCTGAGGGCTGCGAGGGAAGGAGGTACGCCAGGCCTCTCCCCTGGCGTCTTGTGGCTCCTTGGCTTGTGGCGGTGAAGCTCCCGTCTTCACATGGCATTCTCCCTCTGTGTGTGTGTCTCCATCCTTTTCATAGAGACACCAGTTATATTTAATGAAAGCCTACCCTAACGACTTCAATTTAACTTGATTAGTTCTGTAAAGACACTATCTCCAAAAAAGGTCACATTCTGAGGTCCTGGGGATTAGGACTTCAACATGTGAATTTAGGGGGGAAACAACTCAACCCATAACATCCACAATAGTAGCAGACTGCAGAAGACAAGAGGGCCATGGGGGTCCCTGAACCCCCTCTCTGTCATCCTCATACCCACCTGGGATTCGATCAGAGCTATTAGAGAGGAATAGCTCCTAAGAATTCCTCCTCCCTGGCCTTGAGGTCACACCAGCCCAGACTGATTATGCTCAGCATCATTCGGAAAACACAAATCCTTCCATTTTGCTGACTTTTACTTCTTGACCGTAAGTGAATGGAGGACCAAGACAAATGGTCTTCGATGGACTATCGGCAAGGTTTACTTCCACTAAAAATCAAACCCACTATAATTTCTTTCTAATGGCTCAGATGGTCCCTGATCAAGGCCTACAAATCTACCAGGCCCTCAGACCTCACAGCTTCAGGAAGACAAAAGTGTCAGGGAATTTCTTTACTGGGCACTCTGGTAACATCCCTTGGGTCCTGGTTTTATTATTGCTGTATCCATGAGGTGTGGTCTGCGCATAATATGAGAAAGTCAGCTACATGCTGGACGACCTTGATTTAAAGCAAAATACCGTGGATGGACTAACTTCCCCAAATAGTAGCAGGCTCAGACAAAGGAGTGAAATGAAACCTAGAATGAAAAACGGCTCGTATGTGAGAGCACCTTCCATATTCACAGAATCTCAGTGGACGTAGATGAATCGTGCTACCAGGTAGGAGAAACGTGTACCCCACAAGGATTTCTCTGAGAGCCTACACAATTACAGTGAGTGACTCAAATAGTGGAATAAAATATATTCCTATTAAATCTGTCAGCAACACCTGCTTTAGTGAACTTAAATCAAGTTCAAAATGACCTTGACAATTTGAAGAAGTGGATACATGCAAAAAGGGAGAGGTTTCACAGGTAACTTATGTAGAATGATTCAAACATTGTAAATATAAGCCACTGATGAGATGCATTTTGCAAAAGAGAGACAACTAGTTATCAGAAGGTGGACGGGGTGGGCAAGTGAAGGTAGAGCATGAATGAGGTGTCCTAAAATGAATTAATATGTGCAAATAGGATGGATAGAGCCTAGGATAGGGATTTTCAAACATATTTGACCATGAGTCACAGGAAAAAATAAATTTACATTGTGACGTCGTGCAGGTACACACACATATGTATAAACCTGGGACAAATGTTTGACAAAGTAATACCTTTACTATATGTGAGACTGTTTCTATTCTATTCTACTCTGTCTCTCTTCTCTTCCGTTCCCTCCCCTCCCCTCCCCTCCTCTCTCCTCTCCTCTCCTCTCCTCTCCTCCCTGCCATGTCACTTTATTCTCCTCCACTCCATTCCATTTCATTCCAGGTTATCCTATTCTATCCTACCCTCCCCTATTCTATTTGTCTTTGATGTATATATATTTAGGTAGGTAGGTATTTAGTATTTTAATGCTGGTGTGTCCCTCACTACATCTGTTTGATGACCCCCCTAATTGGTTGCATCGTGAAAAGGATGAAAGGATTATCACTGCACCAGCTATTCTCAACAGGGAGCGGGTAGTTGACAATATCCAGAGATGTTTGGGAGGGTAATAAATGGCATCTGGTGGATAGAGGCCAATGATGTTGCAAAACATCCTACAATGCGCAGGACAGCCCTACAACAAAGGATTATCTGGCCCAAAATGTCCATAGAGCTGCTGCGGAGAAACTGCTCTATACTGAGCACTTCTATACGTCTACTCTTCAAAGTGTGATTTTTCAGGCTGAGCTCCTCGGAGCCCAGGGAGCTTTGTCAAAGTGGTTCAGGAGGGAAGAGCTGGCGGAGTGATAGGGCTGTAGGGCCTGCACCCACTCTCCTAGCAGTCAGCATGCTGGACTTTTATCTGGAGGATGACCAACTCATCCTCTTGGAAACTTCCCTGGCATTAGCGCTGTAAATCCCACATCCCAGAAACTCCTTCAGACCCCAGCAAACCAGGCCATTCGGTCATCCCGTAGCATACTGGACAAGAAAGATGGTTTCTGAGGAGAAAGGGTTCTGCTTAAAATAAAAGGGGAAGGCTGTCACAGGCCACTTCTTTCAGATGCCACTACTTACCCCATGCAGTTTTTTGGTATATGCTGTCCTTATGAATATAACTGTAAAAGAAGCTGGTAAGTTTCTTAAATATGACAGCTAGTTTCAGAGTAATATATAATGAAATATTGTGGGAAATTAAGTTACTTTGTTATATATGTTACATTTAAAGAGGTAAATTATACCCTCTTTCTTTGTCTTAAAGGAAAAAAGGTTCTATTAAATATATATTACACACTGAAAAATATAAATCTTATAATGGAGGGACATTGAGCAGAACATGGAGGAGACCTCTACGGGATCATTTTTTAAAGCATTATTAATGGTTTGGGGAACAGGCTTGTGAAGAAATGTTAAAGAACTAGGTTTCCCCCCTCCCCCACCCCTCCCCAGGCTGAGAACCCTGGGGAGAGAAAGATCTTAATCACCATCTTCATGGGAAGGAAGCAAAGATAGCATTGGAATGATTTTAAGCAGCTGTTCTCTCCTCCTATATTTAACAGGTTAAGAGGAATTCTTGTCCTTAAGAAAATGTTTGTAATGTCTTATTCTGGATTAAAAATGTTTTTTTGAGAAAAAAAGATAATAATTTACCTTTTAAAAAAAATACCAGTTTTTGAATTGGGTACTTCCTATAGTCAGGGAACTTTTGGCCATGGCCTCTTGAACTTCGTTCAATCTGTGATTCTATGAATGGCTTAAACCTTTATCTGTAAGTAAGTGCCCTGGACTAGACACCCTCTGGAATTAATGGAAAAATACACTAATCCTGTCCTCTAGGAGATGACATTCCCCAAACATCAATCAAAATTGAACCCCATCCTTTTTTTAGGTCATATCTTCTTAAAAGGGTGCCTGTAAAAATATTTTTCCTATTTCCTGCAAGCCAATTTATTGTGGCTGCTCAGGTAGTTTCTCTCAAACCCCAGAGGTACAACTAATTAAACTTCCACGAAGTAGTACCTGACCTCACTGCCCGATCACCTTTCAGAGTTATTTTGTTATACTTTGGCTCAATGTTCTCGTATACCCTTAGCAGAAGGTCAACAAAATATTTCAGAGCTGTAATTAATAAATCTAGTTTTTATTCTTTAAACGTTTTAAAAGCAATAGAAAATTTCCTCCGATCACTAGCTGCTGCCCAGAGTTAAAATAGGTAGGTATAGAGACAGCGTCATTTGAATTTCCTTTCTCCAGAAGATACGGTAACAATATGTTCTCTTGTGAAAATGGGTTATCTGCCCAAAGGTGAGAACAAGAATGACATTCTTATATGCAGAGTGTCTCCAATCATTTTAAAAATAGAAACTACTTTTTATTTCCCTGATGTGTTGAGATCTTGTAGAGTGACATGTTGGAGAAGTCTGACTCAGGAAGTGAGAGGGCTGCTCACTGAGATGGAAAGCCCTAGAAAGGAACGTTAGAGTGAGCTTAGCTGCTGTCACCTTCACTGCCCTGTTCATGGAAACTTCCGGGAACCGCAGAGGGAGGGCAGCTGAGGGGCTCTGGGCTCACAAAGGAGCCTCTCTCGCTAGTTTGACGGGATGCATCTAGATGTAAATTGTGCACTCCTAACAAGGCCACGCCTCATTTCCTTCCCTTAGGAATAAAGAGGCTCTCTTTGAAAACTCAGGAACTGTGTCACCGGTGTTTACAGTATTTTAATTATTATAGACCCATTTGTTCAATTTAAGAGGCTATGGATAACGTTTAAATACCTGAATGGTCTAGCCTGCATTCAAAGAGTCACTGAGCTATAAAATACTCATTTGCCAAACCCTGTTGTCTTAGACCATTAGTTACTTCCAAGATCCATAATGATCTGGCCATTTCCAGTGATAAGCAAAAGAGAAGCGGTTCATTATCTTGAGCAGCGCACAACTAAAATTACTTGTTGCAACTCTTAATTGAATGGTTCTATTTGCTAATAGTTCTCCCTAACATTAAGTGTTTTTGTCAAGGAAACGTCATTTTTTTCCCCTCAGAGAACAGCACATATATTTTGTTCTAGAACACATATTATGTCCTTAGCAAAAATTGAATGTGGAAATCTCTCTCATCTTTCAAATAAAATATCATTAAGCAAAGTTCTTGCTGCTTGAGTGAAAAAAGTCACTGTGCAAATAGTATCATACAAAGTAAATGGCCTTATCCCCGTTTGCTTTCCAGGTGGAACACAGTGGCTCAGCACAGACATTTAGGGACCACGCTGGAAAGAGGAACAATACAAAGAGAATAGAAATGAGTTGTGGCTTCCGGATGGTTTGGTAACTTGCGAAACATTTCTGGGCTGGGTAAGGAAAATAACTTGGTAAGTACCTTAGGGGTAGAGGGTGAGAGCCTGAGAGCCTAGGTTGACAGAAAAGTAAAAATATTTTAAAAAGGAGCTAAACGAATTTAAATGCATAATAAATAGGAATCGGTGTGAGTAGAAAGGGACAGATAAAGAGGAGGAAGAGAAGAGAAACGGAAGGCTAAGGCAGCTAGTGAGGAGGTCGGCTCTGAGCGGCAGAAATAATGATCATTTTAAGAGCGGTAGGCTGAAGAGTGAATTTTGAGTGTTTGTCTGTAATATAACAATGTAAGCTTCCCTCACTCTCTCGGAACTTTTGGTAAACTCCTAAGGGCTCTCAAATCCCTCATCCCATTTTTTGTTTTTTTTTGTTTGTTTTTTTACTTTTTTAAATTTTGGGGTTTTTTAAAATTTTGTTTTATTTTAGGCCACTGATCGCTTTCTGAAGCTATTATATAATCCGTGTGTGTGTGTGCGTGTGCGAGTGGTCTGCCTTTTCCTAATATATGAGGGGATTTTGTCGGTTTTGTTTCCTGTTGTAGTCCAAAGACCCAAACAGTGCCTGACCCTCAGTGGATCCTGATACAAGGAGGCTTGATGGCCTGCCTAGCAGGACCTTATTTAAATTTACTGATGGTATCATCCGAAGGTTCCAGTTACTTTAAAGTTCTGACAGTCCTTCCTTTTCCCAATTTCCTCTCTCTCAGTGGCCTCTCTCCCTAGTCCAGCAGCATGCAACAAATTGTATACTGCTCTGTTCTATGAGGAAAAGGGTATGGTATTTTAGGTTCTGCTAACTTATTTACCGATAGATTTTTTCTATTCTCATTAACAAATGATTCATAATGAACATGATTTAACAATGATATTGTTCCCTTCTCTAGAAGTATGGATGAAATTTATGCTAGATTCTCAGTACCGCATACCTTCCATTCTGCCTCCTGGTTTTCAACTCCTGACTCTGAAAATTGACAACACAAGCATTGAACTTGCTTAGCGCATGGGAGTTGTTAGGAGGATGACAAATGGAAAGCTTGCACAGTCCAGCATGGTCATGCAAACTGATGAGGCTGACCTGCCTGAAACGATGGGGGGTCGGGGGGCCTGAGGTACATGGGAATGTGCTCACCTCATCTGAAGGTATTTGGAGTCACATTTTGAAGAGTTAGGCTAGCAAAATGTAACCCATTTATATGACTATTTTGGGAATGCCAGTTTGTAGTTATGGTTCCTAATCTCAAGCATAAAGCTGATTTTGCTCATAAATCTAATTTTTGTTTAACGCTTTCTTAAAAATTGCCCAGTCAATTCTGTGACTTATATGCAGACCTGATGTGAATATACATGTACGTGGGAAGTTAAGAAAAAGGGGTTGTTCATCAAAGCTACAGTGTTTCAGTACAGAACAAAGGCAGTATGCAGAGGATAATAAGACAGGTTATGAAATGCAGTAACGCAGGGAGAGCATGAAATCGGAGCCCGAGGTGAGGAGGAAAAATACAAGCTGCTACCCTGTCTGTAAAATTCCTGGAGAGCTCAGTAGGTACGAGGCTCTCCCATCACATGCGGACTCTGACTTAACCCTATTCTCTTTGCAGTTAGTTCACATCCCAACACCTTCCTTACTAGTTGGGCCTTGGACAAGTTACTTAACTTGGATTAACTTTGTGTCAAAGTGTCCTTATCTGTACAGCGGTGTTTATAATAGTAGGTGCTTATTGAGTCATCACTCAAAGGGATGTTGTGAGGATTAAATGAGGTGAGGCACACAAAGGACGTAGAACAGGGATTGGCATTGTGTATGCATATAAGGGGACTATTTATTTTTGTTATTATAACTTTATTGTTATTTCATTTAGGTTATCCTTATTCAACCCCTTGGTCTTCCCAGCCCCATACACCCATTTGTTTAGGGCAATTGTTTAGGTCAAATGGGTTGGACTGATCAGTGTAACTCCAGTACCTCTACATTCCACTTATATAGTGATTTATATCTATAGAATATATAGCTATATAATATTGCGAATATAATATATTATATATATTATACAAATATAGAGAGAGAATTTTTATATGGAAAAATCCATGGATGTTGTTAATGTCTTCTAGATGATGAGCAACCAAAGTGCAGGATCGATGCCCCATCCTAGACCCATCCCTGATATTCCCAAGTCTAGCATTTTTTGAAACCTAATGCCACACCAAGATGTTTCCCATCTCGGCATAACATGCAGTAGGTTTTCAATACGAGCCTGTTAAATGTGTGAGACTGTTATGCACCCACTCTTCTTAATCAATGGAACCCTTTCCCCTGGAGATTTGATTAGAAAGTACGCTCTGTATTGTATGTCCTAAAAACAGCATTGCTTATGCCCTTAGTTTTGCATAACTTTGGGAACCCTGCTCTTAAGCTTCTGGACCTGATCATTCCTTCCGGGAGAAAGACATAAATGTGCACCCTTCAGCTAGTGCGCATCAGGTGTCCTGCCAACATGTCCAACATCTGCTTTATTTCTCCCTCTCCTGGGTACCCAAAGCACGTGCGTGTGTGCACACACACATACACACTCACACACACACACACACACTCACACTCACACTCATGCACACTCACAAACATAAAGCAACAATAGAGTCCTCTTCCTTGAGCCAAAACAAAACAATCCTCTGTCCTCCCCAAAATGAACCCTCCATGCATATCAACACATGATATCAGTGCCCACTGAAGGGACTGAAAAACCAGTTCTGCACACAGAAAGCTTCACCCATCCCTTCGCCACCTAACATGACGTGTCCTCTCCAGGCCCTCAGGAAAGGTGGCACTCGCATTGCATAGTCAGAGATGAGATTGCCGTCCATGGGCTGTGGGCCTCTGTGAGGCTGCTCATTCCTTTTGGAATCTATTTTTAGGAGTTTAATTGCATCAATAAAGTTCTAAGTGGGGCAGGATATAGTTGAAGAGGCTACATGGGATTAGCTACTCACCACTCTGAGTTTTCAGGCTGGTTGTCTCATCTTCCTGAACTTTCAGCTTTCTTATGGTAGAAATGGGAATAATATAGGACCTCAACAAGCTGAGGGTAGATAAGGGGAAGCAGCTATGTAAATGTGATAAGCAAATCCCTAGCATTTTCTCTGCTTCATTAGGCAAGGATGGGGGTTATCAACCAGGGGCCAAGGAGGTGATAACTTATCGCCAACTATCACTACCTTCCACAGTGGCTCACAAGTTCTTAGGAATATTTTGGGAGTTGTTAACTTTTTTATTTCTGAAGGGTTTTTTCTTAACTGGCTCATTCTCACTCTCTCTCTCTCTCTCTCTCTCTGTTTTAAAGTTTTTTTGGCCTTAATGAGCATCCTTCCTACTAGATTTAAACTCGATGACAAAAAAAGTATATTTGACATTTTTTAAAAAGTATGAGCATCATGAAATAAAAGTAATTTCAAATGTTACATAACCTTGAGGCATTAAGGAGTGACGCATTCTTACCTCATCTCTTAAATAACAAAGATAAAGCAATCACAAAATGTTACCACCAGAAAGAATTTAAAAATCTGAAAAAATTTTGAATGTCAAGGTACTTTCAGAGGATTCTTACCAAATAGACCAACATAGATAGAGAAGATGTTAAAGAAACTTTCTAATATCGAAGTTATTTCTCCACACATATTTAAGAGGCAGCAAACCATTCTTTTTTTTAGAGTAAACTAATATTTGAAAATAAAGTATTACTAATTAGCATATTGTGAGTATTTACTGTGTATCAGGCATAGTTCCAAGTGCTTTACATAAATTAATTCACTTAGTCCTCATAAAAATTAAACAGAGAAATCTTGAACAAGATCACAAGGCTCGTCAGGAACTGAGTCAGGATTTCATCAGCGACAGTCTGGGTCCAGATTGCTGTTTTCTAGTGCAGATGATAAACTACACTCATGAGAGAATTTGCAGTGTGGCAGAGCTGCTATAGCATCCGCCCCTTCCTGTGTGCTAACCTTATCCCAGTGTCAGCTGCTCACATTACCACCTGATTTTAGGCTAGATCCCACAGCATGCTTGCCTTACAACTACATTTGGCTGTAATGAGCATGCTCTGGCCAGTGGGATACTAGAGGAAGTTTTGTGTGGGAATCCCAGGAAGACTGTGTAAAGGGGGCTAATCCTACTGAGAAGTATCTCTTCTGTGTCCTTCTGCTTGTGCTCCTTCGGGCTTTCAACTTGGACATGAAAGTTGGCACAGTCACATGATAGCATGACTTGAAGCCATGTTCCAGGATGGTGGAATAGAAAGATAAATGCTGTAGATGAGGGTAAAGGGGATCACATATATGGTAATGGGAGGAGAACTGACTCTGGGTGGTGAACACACAATGTGATACATAGATGATGTATTACAGAATAGTACACCTGAAACCTATGTAACTTTACTAATAATTGTCACTCCAATAAACTTTAATAATAAAAAAGATATTAAAAAGAAAGAAACTAAAGATAAAAAGATAAAATCCCTCATACTATCCTTAGTTACCTACATACTGTTTTTTTAATGTCCAAGATAAGCTTTTTGTAGCTTTTTTTTTTTTTTTTAGCATCTCACTTGACCCTCGTTTCCATAACTTCCCCTAATTTTGTCTATAATGACTTCTCCATCTCTTGGTCTCTCTTTTTTCCATATAGTTTCTTGATTTTTCTTTCTCCCTATTCCTTTCCTTCTCTGTCTCCCCTTTTCATAATCTATGGCTCCTTTTCTATTCTTTCTTCTCCTCTTTATCCACTCTAGCTTTCTTTCATGCTCTGTCTATGGGCTTCTCTTTTTTAAAAAAGTAAGTATATCAATTAAGAAGGTACATGGTAGGTGACATGAAATTTTGAATGAAAATATGGTAATTTTATTTGTATGGCAAGATTATGGATGATTTTATTACTATTCTATCATTAATAATACATTCTAATGTTATATGTGGTTTTCAATCAAACATAATGATAAATTGTACATTTACAAGTCTCTCTAAAAATCAGTATCTGTCATTTTGTGTTTATTAATATGTATTTTTTTATAACCAGGGAGGTTTCCTTCATCATTAAAATGTTCAGAGGTTGTCAATGATGTGTAGCCTGAAAAAGCAAGCCCATTTTAGTAGGAAATCAGGGTAAATATAATTTAGAAGGTTAAATATATTTTTAAATCATATAATAAACTTTAATTCCCCAAAACAAAAATTTGGGGCTTGTCTACAAGCTTGTATAACCCATGCCGTGAACTCTTCCATGCAGGGGTTGTGTTAATTGAAAATTAGAATTGGCTCATGTAACCCTAGAAGTACATTTCCTAAAATGACTTTTTGTTATAAGGAAACAAAATGTACACGTGTACTGAGAATGAACAGTATGACATGCAATGTAAGCAACTGCTCTTTTTATTACTGATACCTAGGAGTTTGTGCAGAGTGAGGAGCCATTGATGGGCTAATGAAAAGTTTCTAAGTATCTTCTTTCTTATACTCAGTGGGCACCTCCCTTCTCAGAGTCTCCAAGTATTTTATAGATTTAGGGAAGAGTAATCATTTTCAAGTTCTCCAGTTCTGCAAAAAAAGAGGTTGACCAAGAAAGTCATTGTTTAAACAGAGCCAAGCAACTTGAAATGAAATGGTCTTTCATTAATGTGCATTTTTATTTCTTATGGCAACATTTAGTTCCAAATGGGAGAGATAATATGTTTTTACTTTTAATGTTGAAATTATGATTCCAGTAGACACTTTTGCTGAGGAAAGTAGGAAAAGGGGAATCTGATTTACGTTTGTTTCTTAAAGGGGGAACATTCCTAGCAACTAAAATAAATGTTTGATCATTTCTAAAATTTTTGAAGTTTAGGCAAATCGTGCTCCATCATTGATTATCTCAGGAAATTCTCATATGTTCTGATAACATCATGGATCTGTATGTATTAAATCATTGTGCAACAGGGACCTATTAGTTTAAGAAGGAAATAAAGCATTTTCCTGGGCATTTAGCTTTGTTCAAGCTTTTACTGCTATTTGTGCTTTTCATGAGTGGCCTGTCAGGTCTTGCAGCTTTATTATATTCCAAGGTTTCAGCTGTTCTCTTTAACCCTTTCAGGCCTCCTGGTTTTCTCTGGACTTTTTATCCTGCTATCAATGGCAAAGCTGGCAATTTTGATTTAGGAGAAAACATAACCTGTAGTTCAAAGTCACTATCAAGAAATACGGTAATTGTTATGTTCTGTGAGTCATAAATTGTCTCATCTAGGTAGTTCAGAATTTTGTTGCCTGCTCCCTTTTTTCTTTCTCTTTCTTTTTTTCTTACAATATTAAAAGCCAGTACAATGATTTCCTTATCTAAGGAGACCAGCTGTTTCCCGGAGGTTGGATCTTCTCTCTCCTTTCTAAATCAATGTCTGTCATAGGGAGACAGAAATATGTGTATGACTTACAGGATTTGTCTTCATAATGATGAATGTTTAGTTAGAACATTGATTATAAAAATAGAAACCAGACTTTGAAAAGCAATTTAAAGCTATGGTATCTGTCTGTTACAATCATTAAAAGCTAATGAGTATATTTCTTTGGTGTAGTTAATCTTTCCACAGTCTAACAACAGTGTTAATGTGGGAAAGATTACATTGAGTGTATGATAAACATTTTGATGATTAGTTCCAAAATTATATGCTATCTATTTAGTCCATTATTTAAATGTGGTGTAGAGTAGAATCTGCTTCTTAACTAATAATCATGTGGGGGAAACAATCCAGATTCAGGCCAAATGGAAAGAACATTTCTATGTTCTATACTTGAAGATACATTACACGTGATGAGAATTCTAAATCATTACAGGAATAGTTGTTTTCAAAGAGATCAAAGGTTGGCTTTATGCATACATCTCAGTACAGTTGGTTTATAATTATTTATCAAATGTCTGACAAGGCTAATGAGCTTTGTCTACATTTTCCATCCCTCTTACTAGAATTATAGCTTATGCTATCCACTTTTGAAGGTTATAAATGTGTGTAAAACCACAACTGGCATAATTTTCTCTAAATTGGGGTAGTTTGTCATAAAGCAAGTAGCTTTATAAAATGGCTGAAGCTTAAGTTTGAAACATCTAAAATTCAAAAATTTCGTAAAATTGTAGTTTGAATTTTCAAAGAAACACAGGTTTTTTAGATCTGGAAAGTAAATATAGAAGTTATCTAATCCAACTCCTATTTATTTTTTCAAAAGAAAATATTGAAGAAAACATTCAGTAGAGGAGTGACTCTTCATAAGGCATTTACTTAAAAACGTAGGTACTAGTGAAGAGGGGTCTCTATATAAATTCACATATATAGCATATACGCTCATGTCTGACTCTATAGTATAAGTCACGAAAATGTACACTGGCTTTAATGATGAAAAAGCTCTGTTGGCTTCTGTAACTGGGAGGTCTAAAGACATGCTGGGTTTCAAGATTGGGTTGATTCAGCGGTTCGCCGATGTCCTAGACGTCCTCGTTTCTTTTCCATCTTTCCTTACTGTCAACTTCATCCTGAAGCTGACTTCTCCCATGGGGATAGAATGCTTGGGCAGTTTTAGGCTTTATATCTACATATTATACCAACCACATCAAAAGAGAAAACTCTGGCTTTCTCAGATGAGCAGATCACCTTCTTTCCCAGAAGCTCCCAGAAAACGCCCTCTCATGTTTAAATTGGACCGATACCTCTGGCCAGAATCACAACCACAGGTTGAATTGCTCAGGGCTTGGTTTATTTGGCAAGTAGCCAGGAAGGTGAGTAAAATCATAGCTTTAATTACGGGTTAAACTGACTGGGTTAAGCCATCATTGCCTATTGGAGGAAGCCCTGTGTTCACCCCCCAAACCCACCACTGCCCCATGTCTACCGGGCAAACAACCACAACTTCTATTATCCATGCATCTTTTACTTTTAGTAAACATAAAAGTAATTTATGCTCATGTGGGAAATTTGAAAAATTCCTTCAAGTGTAATAAAAAAGAATCACTCCTAATTTTAATTTTAGAGATTATGGCTAGCCAAATGTTAACAAACCAAGAACATTTGATATATTGTCTCTTAATCTTTTTGATTGTACTATACCGATCTATCAGTCTGTTTAGCTATTTACATATCTGTCCTCAGTTTTAGATCCTGTTTTACATTTCAACCTAATACTATTGGAAGCCTTTCCCCATAACAATTAGGACCTTGATTTTTCAAAGAGTTAATGAGCAGAATTATTGGGAAGACAATAAATGGTTCTAGTTATAGGCAATGCCTTGTTTTTACCATGTTTTCTAAACCTTTCCAATTTGTCATTTAGCATTATTGGGCTGAAAAGTTCACTGAGACTTTACCTCATCTCTAAATGGTTCTAAAAATTCCCCGAGGTTCCCAGACTTGCTGTGGAGTAGACTCACAATCAGCAGTGGTGTAGAAGCTGTCAGTTGTTGGAAGAGGGCTTCCTTGGATTCAGGCAGATAAATACTGAACTAGGAGGCCACGGAGAACTGTTTGGGCATGAGGACACTGTGTTTTAGTGTAGTCTCTAACACTAACCCATGTGTGAGTTAAGAAACCATTGTAAATGCACTGTACCTCCATTTCCTCATTCCTCAATTGGGCTAAGAGGTCTTATCTACCTTTTCAGAATAAGATAACATGAAGTGTAACTATGAGTGTCATAATTAAACGATTTCCTAGTATATATCTCAATGTCATCCTTATTATTTTATTGTCACATTTTATATTATTTTATCCTGTTGTGAAGTGTTAGGATTGATAGAGCAGATGTTATTAACCCCATGTGCCATATGAGAGAACTGTGTCAAAATGGTATAACCAACATTAGAATTAATCTGTTTATTTAAGGAATCATTACCAATAAAGGTGTTTGGTGAAGAAGATGATGATAATCACAGTCATGATGGTAATACCTAACAGTCAAGAGAGGCTAAGTAACATAAGAATTAAGTCACTACAAATAACATTTGTAGCATCTATTTTTAAAAACTGGGCTTAATCATTCAATTTTTTTCTCATCCAGGTGACCTGGTAAAATTGTTTTAAAATAATTCTTGGGTTGTTATTCTAATTTTTTAAAAATAACACACATTGGGCCGGCCGAGTGGCATGATGGTTAAGAATTGGCTTGGGATGCCAGAGGGCCCCAGTACGGATCCCACATGTGAGGGCCAGTGACACTGCCCTCTAAAGCTAAGATGCTGAACAACAGCTCAACCTGGAGTTGGGCTGACATGAGTCACCGGCGATGGCTAGGCTGCAGCCCTTGTGGCAGTGGGTTGCCATGGGCTACAGTATGTAGCCAGCAGCCAGCGTGAGCAGCCAACGTGAGCGGCCAGCAGCCGCAGTAAGCGGCCTTCCAGAAGCCTGCGGCTGATCTGCCTCACCTGGGAAGAGCGCAATGATGGTGCCAACTTGGGCCAGTGAAGCACCGTCCTCCACAACTAGACTGAAGAACAAAACGACATAACTTGTCTGCTTCCCTTCCCCCAATTCCCCAGCGCAGTTCCCATCCCCCCAATTCCCCAATAAAAAAATCTTTAAAAAAAAAAAAGTAACACACATTCAGTAAAGGCAACTTAGAGAACACATAGAAGAAAAGCAAGAAGAAAAATATCACACTAATTCTGCTAGGTATAGAAAACCAATAATACCAGGGCCTTCAAGATACTTTTTCTATGTCCATATATGTTTCTTTTCATAGTAGTAAGTCCTTGAAACTAAGGAAGAAACCTCAGAGACACCTAGACGTGACTCTGTAACACAATAACTAGTAAAAAATTATTAGGTGCTAACTCTGACAACATTATCTTAAGTGCTTTAAAGATATTAAATCTACTGCTCACCTTTACTGCTAACAACTTATGTAAGTTCTATTATCCCATTTTACATATGAGGAAACCAACACAGAGAAAGATTAAGTTGCTTGTCCAAAGACATGTTTCCTTGGGTTTAGGCCCCCTGGCTCCAGAGCCTGAGTCTTTAATCTCTGTTCTGTGCTGGTGCCTTGTACTAGTAGCACCAGGACTTCCATGGTGTGCCCTAGAATCTGACGATTTGTGACACTGACCTATATCCTGGAAACATTCTTTAGACCATCTTTTGGCTTGTTCTGCTTCCCGCAGAGTGTTAAACAAGCTTGAGGTCTCCAAGTGGAGCAGCTGAAAAACCAGTTGTGATGAGAGCAAAAATCCCAGAACCCTGGCTACTCATTCATTGCAGGGAGCTTGTGGAGTCCCATGTTCAACTGGTCTACCAGTCTCTCCCCAGGGAATGATCAAGATGGTCAACACACACACACGCTTTTCTTTTAAGGACTATTTTATAAGACTTTCTTTTTGTAGAACCCTTAAGCAGACACTTTCACAAAGATATTTCTTTTAGTTGCTCTTTACTTCCTAAATGGGTTCAGTGTCAAATGATATTTTTATTATAAATTACTGTTTAAAAGTTTAAAAAAAGATTAAAAAATTTTTAATTTGTATTTCTCAAATTTTAAATAATAAGCATATTAATTTTATAACCAGAAAACAAAATCTATTACTCTGTCCCTTAAGAGGGGCTGAACAGGTCCTGGAGTCAGACCGTCTTGCTTTCTGTCCAGGCTCTGCCACATAATGTCTCATAGTCATGGATAAGTTTCTTGATGTGCCTGTGCTGTGGTGTCTACATTTATAAAATGGGGATAAGAACTTCACATACTTTAATGTATGATTGTGAGAACTCCATGAATGACACTTCAATAATTATGCTGTCACATAGTAAACACTTACCGTTAGAAAGTATCCTACAAAAAACATGCACAGTCACATATGAGCAAAGATGTTTCCAGAAGCATTGATTGTAAAAGTGAAAAATTGGAAACATCCAAAATGTACACTCACAGGGGCATAACTAATTAAACATTAGTGTGTTACACTATGGAATGTTGTGTAGCCATTAAAGTTAATCAGATGTATTGAAACTCTTCCATTAGATTATAAGGTCAGTGAAGACAAAGATATTGCTCATTATTTTATCCTTAGGGAACAAAAGTGACACATAGACAGGCTCTCAGTGATTATTAATTAAAAGAAAGAATAAACATGGACAAATATCTATTATGTAGTCAGTGAAAAAAGCAAGTTATGCAATTTCCTCCCCATTCTTCACTTGCCTTTTCTTATCCTTCAGATTTTAGTTCCCCTGAGTGTTTTCTTATCCCTTTACCTAATACAGGCCCCTTCAAAATTCCCTGTTCCAGCCCGGTGTTTGGTTTTTTTCTTGGGCTGATCACAATTTATAATTCTGTTGTTCGTATGTGAATCTGAAGTTGTTGCTTTTCTCTAATTCCTTCTTTCACTAAAATATAAAGCACCTAAAAGTAGGAACCATGTCTCTTCATCATAACTCCAGCAGCCAAGCACTTAGTAAGTACTTAATAAATATTTGCTGAGTGAAGGAAAATGAAATTGATGTGGAAGGATTCACAATAAACTGTTTCCAGTGGTTTCTTCTAAAGAGGGGAGAAACTACAGAAACTGGGTAAAAGAAGTTTTTATTTTTTACTCCATCTTCCGAAGGGTTGATTTTTTAAAATAGTCTAAATCCTGTTTATCACTAAAATATAGAACTATGCCACAATGCTCAGATGTGACTAGGAAGGAATGACTGTTTGCTAATTTATCTTTTCCGTGAATGTCTCTCTCAGTGGAGTTGTAGTGGGGGACAGCAACGGTGAGAAGTTTTTACGCCAACCCCCTCCATTTCCATAGGAAGGACCTTCCAGGTTTGTAAAAGAAGGTGAAATTCTTGCTAGAGGATCCACTCTTCGTGTGGGATTTCTGTTTCCTTAAAGCACATTATTTGATTATATGTATTCTGCTAATGAGTTTATTTAAAATGCATTTTCTAAGAGCCTCTCAAGGTGTGTTGAAGTGTGGCCACAGGTGGTTGGAAGATTATTTACCTATTAATGGTGATGAGTGAACTCATAATGCATGGGGAGACAGAAAGGCTTAGGAAATCGGGTTGTTGGAAAAGTCATGATGTATTTTTTCTATGTTTTTCATTGCAAAAAATGTGTCATGACTTTTATGACAACCCAATAGCACATGGTAGCACAGGCTTAAAGACAGAGTAATTTCCATCCTTGTCTGATGAACAGGTGCTGAAATCGGGGACAAGACAAAAACTTAATTGGCGTTCTGAAAATGACGACAAGAGGCTACCCCAAACTGCGGCAACCAAAAAGCCCACCTGGAGCTATTTTAATGACTCAGATTTGAGGCTAATTTTATATGTACTATTGAAACCATCTTTTTCACATAAACATCTGCTGTTCCTTCCCTAAGGTCATCCTGAAATTGCCATTGGGTGATGATGACTTGATTGGAAAAATGCTTACCTCAGACATGCTGATAAGCACAATGTTCAGCTGCAGAAATCTGGATGCCCAGTAGGTGCCTGGGTGATGGAAGAGAATATATTCACTCTACAAACACCACCGGCAGTATGCACAACTGTGCATGCACACACACACACACACACACACACACACACACACTGACGTATCACTATGGCTGAATAAAACAAATGCTGCACTCTCTCTAAATCTGGGTTTCTCAACCTCAGTACTACTGACTTTTGAGGCCAGAAATTCTTTGTTGGAGGGCTGTCCTGTGCACTTGTAGGATGTTTAGCAGCATCCTTGGCCTCTACCCACTAGCTGCCAGTAGCACTACCACCACCCCCAATTGTGACAACCAGAAATGTCTCCAGACATTGCCAGATGCCGCCTGGAGAACAGAATCACCCCCTGGTTGAGAATCGTTGCTCTAAACCACATTTTTCTAATAATGAGAGCAGTTATTATTACACCTTCATTTGTCGAGCTCTTCATAGTATACAAAGCCCTAAGAATATGTTTCAGAAAATCAATTTTATTGCCACCAGGGAAAGCAGTATGAAAAAGTGGATGACCGTGTTGTACAGTGATCTTCCACGAGCTCTTATCGGAAGAAATTGTTGGCCAGCAGGAATCTGATGAATGGAACTTTCCTCTTGGTTTTTAGCTCCTTTGATGCCACCTGCAGTTTGGAATCCTGGGGCCAGTTTTTTGTTCACTTTCTTTTCCCTTTAGAAAATGTCAAAAGAAATACTGGCTGTAAAGAATAAGTCATAACTTAAATTATTAACCATATTTTATTAGTTTATCTCTTATGTTTCTATTCGGCAGGAGCTTAGGGAAAAACAGTCAATGAAATCTCAACCTTTCCCAGATACTCAAAAGTCTTTAGTCACATTGTATAAGAAAAACCTAAAAGGTGGTTTAAGTACATTCAACAGTTAGATTGGTGCTGGCTGCATGAAATAACCTTTAGGTCTATAACATTGTGTGACTGTTCCATTTAATGGTTGTATTGGCTTTGTTCAGAGAAGTTTTGCTCCTTTAGTTATTGATTTTTTTTTCCCTCTCAGATGTGATGTTGTTGTCCACCAATATTGTCTCTCCTCTCTGTCTCTCTCTGTCTTTCTCTCTTTCACTCTTTATCTTTTTCTCAGTTGTATCTGGAACCTCAGCACCAAGATGTTGTAGAAAGAAAGAGGGCTTTGGAGTCAGGTAATCTTTATTCAAATCTTGGTTTCAACAGCTCTATCATTGTGACATTGGGCAGGATTTCTAGCTTATCAATATTTCAGTATTCTAGAGTCTATGGGTCAGGAAAATAATAGCTACACTATCTGTCAAGACTCCTCAGTTATGAGTGACATATAACCTAACTCAAGCTGACATAAGGAAAAGGGAAATGTGTTAGATAATATGAGCTAAAAAGTCCGTGAGTAATACTGTCTACCTTCAGGCAGGGTTTGATCTAGGTCTCAACTGTTGTCATAAAGGTTCGTTTTTCACTGTGCTTTCCACTGTGATTAAGTATATCCTCAGGTCACACTTGTGACTCTTGTCTACTTCTACTTCAGCACCTGACAAGTCTAAGAAGAGGGTCTGCTTCCTCAATAGACCAACCAAAAGTTCTGGCTTGAGTCTTGTCATTGAACCAGATCTGAACCAGTAACATGAGAGAGTTGGAATGTACTAATTGGTCTACCCTGCATTACATACTCCATCTCTCAGCCTGAAGCACACGCTAAAAAAGCTGGAAAGGGTGGTTCCTCAAAGTGAAAATCAAGGGTATTCCACAAGAAAGGGACTGGATACTGCATGAAGAAATAACATCAAATGAAACAAGACAAAAAATAAAATAACCCAAAACTTGTATGTCCACTAAAGCTACCTTGAAACACTGAAATATATATATATAATTACATAATATGCAAATGTCTTTTGGAGTAGTTTTCAGCTACTTTAGAAGTTGGAAAATCCAAGATGTTATTTCACTCATTATAATGTTTGTTGCATGTGTGTAATTGGCATTAAACTCTCTCTATAATGTCTGTTTGGTCACTTAAATTATTTATGTTTTTTACAAAGGTATTTTTGAAATAGTCTTATATGTCATATTCAAAAGACACAAAAGGTTGTATTATGAACAGTGCCCCTCCTATCTCTGCTCCTCACCACCTAGTTGTCCCCCACAAGGGCACCAAGTCTTACCGGTTTCTTGTCTAGCCTTCTAGAAATAGTTTATGCCTATAGAAAGACCGATTTTATTTCTCCCACCTTTGTCATTGCTCTCCTCCTTTTGTTCCTCCCTCACTCTTCCTTCTTCTACACAAAACAACAGCATATTTTGCTCTTAACATTTTTCACTTAAAAACATATCTTAGATATCCATCCATAACTATATAGAGAGGATTATTTTACACTTTTGCATAATGTACCATTAATTCACTTGTTCAACAGATATACAGTAGGTGTTCATTGTATGCTAGATCGTCAGTGAACAAAACAAAACACAAACAGGGCAAAATGTCTGACCTTATGGAACTTATGTTTTAGTGGGAGCAGACAATAAAAAATAAGAAAATCGGCAAATTATATAGAATGATAGATGATGAATACTGGGGAAAAAAAACAAAGCAAGGGGCATGGGGTATAGAGAGTACACATGTTTACATCAGGAAAGGTCTCACTAAAACATTTGGGGAAAAAAAGAATTGAAGACATTAAAGGACTGAACCACATAGTTATGTGAGCTAAGAATTTCCCAGGCAGAGGAAGTGGCAGGTGAAAAGGACCTGGGGCAAAGGCATACCTAGTGTGTCCAAGAAAAAAACAGAAGCCAGTATGGATTGAACAGGGAATGAGGGAGAGTGACAGGAGGCTCCTGAGAGGCAGGACAGCCCATGACAATTGTGATGACTTGATTGTTACTCTGCATGAAATGAAGGTAGATGAGAGAGTCTTCAACAATGAAATAGGGATTTTACTTCCATTTGAAAACAATTACTGTGGTCAACAAACGAAGAATAGACTATCAGAAGAGAGGGGGCAAAGAGGAAAGCTAGGAGACTATATTAATATGTTTATATTTTGCCAAAAGTGTCTCCCAAGAATGTATGTTAAATTTTATCACACACTGATTTTAGCATTTTTTATGATAATTACGATTTTCTTCTTAGGTCTTACTAATATAGTGAATTATAATAATGGATTTCCAAATGAAGAATCAATCTCTCATTCCTAAAATAAACAACACTTGGGTATAGTATATTGTTTCTATATGCTTGCTGGGTCTCCATAATAATATTATATATGGGATTTGTTTATTTTTGTTCATAAATCTCATTGGTTTGTAGTGTTCTTTCTGTGCAACCTCTTTTGGAAGTTTTGAATCAGTGTTTTTATGACTACATTTAAAAAAATAGAAGCTTTCTTCTCTTTTTAATGGTCTGGAACAATTTAAAATAGCATGAGAATTAGCTCTTTTTTAAAGATTTGTTAGAACTTCCCCTGTGAATCAAGTAAGCCTTGGGCTTTTTTTTGAGGGGGTCGGGAGATAAAGCTATTTAACAAATGTCTTTATTTCTTTTGTAGTAATTGATCAGTTTAGATTTCCCCTCTCTTCTGAAGTCAGTTTTAATAACTTACACTTTCCTAGAAAATTACCCTTCTCAACCGGATTTCCAAATTAATTTACAAAGTGGTTGATCAAAGTTATCTGATATGATTACTTAAATTTTCTCTATATCTGTAATTATTTCTTATTATCTGTGTTTATGTTCCCTCCTTTCTGGATTATATTGTTTATTTTACTGCATATGGGCATGTTGTTGCATTATTCTTAAAGACCATCTTTTGGATTTATTTGTTAGATCTCCATATAGTCTTTATTCTAATTTACTAACTTTTGCTTTAATATTTTCTCATCTTCTGATTCTTTATGTTTATTTTATTAATTTGTTTCCAACTCCATGAGCTGGATACTCAATTTATTTATTTTAACTTCTTCTTGTTTATTAATATGAGTATTTAAGTGTGACTTCACTGATGATTGTTGCTTTAACTGAATCATACAGTCCTTATATGTAGGGTTTTTATTATCAGTTTTTAGGTATTCTATCTACAATTTTGATTTCTGAATATCCTCTTTGACCTATGAGTTGTTTGAGAGAGAGCTTTTAAATTTCCAGGTTGTGGGTGATTTTTGGTTTCTGGTTTTATTATGCTGCATTGGGATCAAGTAATACTTTCTGTGTTACTTCAGCTTCTTAGACTTTTTTGATTTTTTGTGTGTGGCCTAAAATGTCATCTTTTAATGCCTATTAATTTAATAACTGATAATAGAGATATTCCCTGCTTTCAGATTAATGGGCTTGACATATTTATTTGTTTTTTAGGCCTCCTATATCTTTATATATATGTTTTGTACTTTTGCTATGTTATGGCCTAAAGTGAAATAAGTCTCCATCTGTTAATGTGGTCCTGTCTATTTCGTATCGTATCGCCTATAATTTTTGCATCAGGGATGTTAACATATTATTTGGTAAATATATATTAAGAACTTCTTTGTGGATTGTGCCCTTTGGTAATATACATGCCCTTAGATGTCTTAGTTAATACTTTGTGTGCGGAACTAACCTTTGTTTGAGATTAGGATCACAACCCTGACAGGTGCGAGGTGATATCTCATTGTGGTTTTAATTTGCGTTGCTCTGATGTTTAGTGCCCTTGAGAATCTTGTCATGTCTATTGGCCATCTGTACGTCTTCTTTGTTAAAAATATCTATCCAGGTCCTCTGCCCATTTTTTAATAGAATTGTTTTTTTTTTTTTGATGTTCGGTTGTATGAGTTCTTCATAAATTTTGGATATTAACCCCTTATCAGATATTTGTGAATATCTTTTGTGAATATCTTGTGAATATCTTTTTATTTGTGAATACCCTCTTCCAATTGTAGTATCTCTAGAAACTATCCTTATCTGTTCATGTTTGATTGTTCATCTTGAAGTAGAAAACTTTCTTTTTTCTGAACCCACCATTTGCAGGAGGTTTCTATGTGTGGGCAGGGTAGATCCCAGACCATGCTTTAGTTCAGTAGGAACTAAATCATGGCATGTATATATGTATTTTACCCAGGTGGTTGTTATGGGACATTGTTTAAACTTTTAAGTCTCCCTCGCTAAGAGAGAGAGCCACCTGTGGGGTAGTTCATGCTGCAAACTCTCATTTCCCCACTGCTACAGGCTCCTTTTTGAAAATGTGGCTTTTCTCTGGTATTCATCTTTGTGCGGGATTCTTTTGCTGTTCAGAACTAAATCAGATCCAGGAAAACTGTCTCCAACTGGTGCATGTCACTCTTGTGGTAGTAGAGCAAGTATTTAGGTTTTTGCCTTATGTTTGGGAAAGAATCATTTGATCACTCCTTCTGGTTCCTGCAGCTGGAGGACCTCTCCCCTTTATTCCCTGCATCTACCTCCCTGTGATTTATATTGCCATTGGCAGCCACGTTGTCCATTTTCTGATTATAGAGCTTACATTTGTCATTCACCTAATTTATTGGGGAGAGGAGGATATCCAACAAGATAAAGGGAAAACAACTAACTTTATACCACCATATTAGAGCCAGAAAATTTTCTGTATTGATAGTTTTAACCCAAGCACTTGTTTAAAGTATTTCAACCAGACCTTTATGTTTTAATCAGATATAACATGTCTCACATAACCCATGTTGACAACAATGTCTTCATTTATTGAACACTTATTCTGATCTTCTTTCTTTCAACCAATTTTTAAATTATCAATACATTATCTATGATTCTTTTTGATAATGATTAAATAAATAAAATCCACTTTTACCTTATAAAATTAATATTTCAGCCTTTACTTTAAAAGAAAAATAGGAACTAATGGCTTCCCAAGATCAAAAAGATTAAATACCTAATTTTAAATTGTGGGTGTTTTTTTTCCTTAGTAAAATAACATAACTAGAAATATAGTACCTTAGAATTATCAGTGTTGGATAACCCTACCTGGCTTCTGAGTCTGCTAGTCAAATAGCGTTTATGGCTGCATAACATGAGCATATGGTTAGATCAGCACCATTGATGTATAAAATTAAATCCAAGCCCACTGTAGTGATTAATTTTATTTGGAGAGTCATGTCTAATTGCAATGACTCTAACAGAACCTCCCCCCAACCCCCAAATTATATGAATTGGAAGTAAGGGGGGAAAACCTTAAAAGACTTCTCAAAAAGACAATTTATCATATTCTCTCTCCCACCCACCCTATTTTTTAAAACTATTGAAGGGTTTCCCATTCCTCTTAGAATAAAAATCAAAACACCTTGGGCCGGCTGAGTGGCTCAGTTGGTTAAGAGCTCGCTCAAGAGTTTGAGCTCTGAGCAACAGCGGTTCGAGTCAGCCCGAGCTGAGCAGCTGTGAGCTGCCAACAGGTGGCGGGATGGCTCAGCTAAAAAAAAATAAAAATAAATAAAAATAAATAAATAAAAATAAAAAATCAAAACACCTTAACATAGACCACCAACCACTGTGCATTTTGGCTGTTACCTGCATCTCCAGCTTTGTCTTACATCATGCCTCTACATCGCTTTTTCTGGAGCAGAAAATCTTTACTTCCCTCATACTAGGCATGTGCTGTCTCACTCCTGTGCCTCTGCACCTGCTTTTCCCACTGCCTGCAGAAACTTGCCCCTCATCTTTACCTATTTAACCAATATTTACCCTTTAGAACTCAGCTCAAACGTCTCCTCTTCCAGGAAGCTTTCCCAGGCCTCCTTGACTAGCTGCACTGTTACATCTTCTCACAGAATCTATCCCTTTCTGTTGCAATTTTCATGTCTCCTTCGCTAACTATAAGGTCCATCAGCATGGCTGTTTTTGCACAGTATTTTATTCCCAGTGCTTATCACAGTCCCTATCACATTGTATGCACTTTATAAATATTTGTCGAAAGAATTAATAGCGATACTTACCATTTATTGAGTGCTAACTTTGTGCAGGCATCTCTGTTCTCTCATCAAAAACAAAAGATCTTCCTTTTCAAAAATATGAAATAAAGCAAAGAAAAAGAAAGAAAGAAACAGGGAAAGAAATGAATCTAATTAAGTGTCCTTGAGGAAGAATTTTTGATCTTGCTAAGTTTTGCATATTTACTTCTTACATTGGTTGAATATGAAAGGTACCCAGGAGTCTAGAATTTGCATCAAAACTATTTAAACTCTTTTTTTTAAAGCTTATAAAAATGAGCAAGGATTCTAATGATGGGTTTTTAGAAGATATATTTGGCATTTTCTGCTTGTAATTGGATTAGAATTACAAGCAGATCAAAAATTTCCACACATTTCTTATTTCCACCCTTGTTCCAATACTAAATCAGAAAGGCTGCAATAACAAGGAGGGGATACATTTTTTTTTAATGTATTATAATTTAGGCTTTTGTCTTCTGGAATCTAACGAGAAGTTCACTTTGGGTTTTGATTTTTAATTTATTATATTTATGGCGCTTTGCAGTACCTGCTGGATATGCCTCCAAGCTACTTTGAATTTTGAGAGAAAAAAGTGAAGAAATTAAGAATTATAGGAGGTATGCAGAGAAAAGGAAACCCTCATACACTGTTAGTGGGATTGCAAATTGGTACAGCCACTATGGGAAATGGTTTGGAGATTCCTCAAAAAATTAAAAATAGAGCTACCTTATGACTCAGTAGTTCTGGGTATTTACCCAAAGAAATCCAAATCACTAATTCGAAAAGATATATGCACCCCTATGTTAATTGCAGCACTATTTACAATAACCGAGATATGGAAACAACCCAGTGCTCATCAATAGATGATTGGATAAAGAAGAGGTGGTACATATATACAATGGAATATTACTCGGCCATAAAAAGAAATCTTACCATTTACGGTAACATAGGTGGACCTAGAGGGTATTATGCTAAGTGAAATAAGTCAGAGAAAGACAAATACCATATAATCTCACTTATATGTGGAATCTAAAGTAAATAAATGAACAAATGAACAAACAAAGCAGAAACCAACTCACAGATATAGAGAACAAAACTAATGGTTGCCATAGGGAAGGGGGGTTGGGGAGCTGGGTTGAAAAGGTGAAGGGATTAAGAAGTACAAATTGGCAGTTACAAAATAGTCATGGGGAGGTAAAGTACAGCATAAGGAATATAGTAAATAATATCATAAGGGCCGGCTGAGTGGCTCAGTTGGTTAAGAGCTCGCTCAAGAGTTTGAGCTCTGAGCAACAG
>NW_017731413.1:2913171-2929299 GCF_001890085.2 Hipposideros armiger | reverse complement strand
AATAATAATAATAATAATAATAATAATATCATAATAATTATGCATAGTGCCAGGTGGGTACTAGACTGGTCAGGGTGATTGCTTCTTAAATTATGTAAAGTATAGCACAGAGAACATAGTCAATAATGTTGCAACAACTATGTATAGTGCAAGGTGGGTACTAGACTCATCAGGGGATCACTACATAAATTATAATATCTAACCACTATGTTGTACACCTGAAACGATTATAAAATAATATTGAATGTCAACTGTAAGTGAAAAAAAGAAATAATTTTTAAAAAACAATTATAAATGTTTAAAGACAGAAAGTCTTGTAGAAATGATTTGTTCAATGCCTCTCATTTTACAGATGAAGAAACTGCTACCCAGAGAGCATATGTGTTGGAACAATGGTGAGAACTCTAGTTTCCACACCTCCTTCCCAAAGTCCATTCCCAACCATACTTGTTCATGGAGAAAGACAAGGGTTAGACCCAGCATTGAACTTTACTTGTGTATTAAAACTAGTTTTCTCATTGACTTGACTTAAAGTTAGAATGATGAAAAAAACCACATCTTGAAAATAAGTGGATTTTATATAGACACGATAATAACATAAAAGTATTTCAACTTGTAAGTCTGTTCTTAAATTTGACTTTTTATATCATATAGCAGGCACCACTTTTGACCCACATGGTACCGGTACAGCCAAAAGTGCTCACAGAGCTTGAGCAAAAACATATCTATAATAGATTCAGTTCCAAGCCTCTCCACTCATTTGTCGAAACCTTGGGCAAACTACTTACCCTGAGAACACTGGTGTCTTTATCTGCAAAATTAAAATATTAGTGCTATTTCATAGGCTACCTGGAACACTTTTTGGTAAGTCAATATGCAGGTAAATATGTTTTTAATAGTAAAATATCCCACAGATTGCTCTGAGGAATAGATGCTATGACAGTGCCTGGCATATAAAAGGTGTTTGCTAAACCTTAATTTCCCCTTCCTTTTCTAAAATTAGTGGCGCTGCTCGAGGCAGCTTGGGTGAAGCTTTGCTTTTCATTCTACAGAGGCAAGCTATTTGAGATCTCTTAGGAAGGCACCATTGGAAATATTTCATGTCAGTGTTACCTGACATGGAACATGTATTGAGAAAATTTTCTTTACTGCCTCTTTATAAAATGACCCCCATAGTGATTGCTGCTGTAAATGTCAAGGAAACGTGCAAGCTCTTGTGATTGAAAATTGCTGCTTGCTGGCATACCAAACTTTTGTTAATGTGTTGATGGGGGAATATTTGCATACTAGGTTGAAAGTTCTGTCACTTTGATAGATTTGACTATCAACCAGAAAATCACCGATTTTTAGTACAAACCAGCGAGTCAAATTCACTTTGCCTCATAGAGCAGATTACATTCTTTAGAAGGGGGCAATTGCTACATGACACTTGAAGAATTTAGAACTTCAGGCTGAAATATTGTTTCAAACCAGCAGATTCTGGCTTTTCCTACTTAGAACCCTCCAGCCTTGGGGAAAGACAATAGAATTTAGTGGAACAATTAACACTAATTTCCCCTAGTTCCCAGAATCATGGAGAAGGAACTGAGTTAGCTTCAGGCTCCACAGTGTTGTTGAAAAACCATTGAAGTAGAAACTTGGGTTTTCTCCTAGTACTCAATGGCATTGGACAAAATCACCTACCACCTTCAGCTCTCAGTTTCCTTATTAATAAAATCATAGACCTGGAGTAGAATTTCACTAAAGGAATAAAATTCTGAGTCTGCCTCACTTACCAGAAAGATATTTTCCCAATAGCCATGGTGATCGAGCACTTGGGATCTCATTGTCTGATAAGGTCATCTATAATATGTTCGTCACACCTTATTCTTCTTCCACATAACACACTTTAACGCTTTTAAAGACGCCATTTTTCCCCTTCCCACTCTTGTCTCTTCTAGGCCAAATATCCTCATTACTGTACATATAATGTGGCTTCAAGTTATTTTACCAAACTGGTTGTGTCATATGGATGAGCTCCCACTACTCATGGTCCCCTCTCAGGCTAGATTTCTTGACTTCAGCATGATTCTCTTTATAGAACTTCCCTAGGGCAGAGAACAGAGGCCTAGTTTTCTTAGCTATACATCTATCTCAGCATTCTCTATCTTGTCCACCATAGGCCTTAAGACAATGATCTGCTAGTCTGGAAAGCTCTTATCAAAGAAGAAAATATATTTCATTCAGGATAACTCATTTTTTAAAGAACCCAGGAGGGTTCCCAATTATTTACATTTCCTTTGCTAATTTCTTATAACTTATCTATTCAGTCATCTCTACTAGAATTTCCCCCCAAAATTGATGTCAGACTCATTGATTTATAGGCTCAGTAACCTAATTTTTCTCCTTTTCCTTGGGTACAAATACACTATTTTCCCATGTTCCATATTCTGGATTGTTTTCCTCCATTCCTCTATTTACAGTAAGAGGACAAAAAATGGTCCTATTCATCATTTTCCTGACTTGAATTTTCTAAAAAAAGAACTTAAATGTTCTTTTTAAAATTATCTCACCTATAAATCCCTCTATGCCAAAGGATGCAACACTAGTCCTTCAGGAAGTCTGAATTTTAATGCCTTTGGGTGAGCATCCACTCTCCAATCCATCCAGCCCTCACTAAGCTTCCTACTTTATTTTTTTATTTACTTTTTCAAATTATATTAAATTTATTGGGGTTATGTTGGTTAATAAAATTATATAGGTTTCAAGTGAATAATTCTATAATACATCATCTATATATTGCATTGTGTACTCACTACCCAGAGTCAGTTCTTCCATCACCACATATTTGACTCCCTTATCTTTGTCTACCTTCCCACCTCTCCTTCCCTCTGGTAACCACTATACTGTTGTTTGTGTCTGTGAGTTTTTGTTTGTGTGTTTCTCTTGTTCAGTTGTTGCTTTCACTTGATATACCACATATGAGTGAAATCTATGATTTTCAACATTTTCTGCCTGACTTTTTTCTCTTAGCATGATATTTTTAAGATCCATCCATGTTGTCAGAAATGGCAGAATTCATCTTTTTATGGCTGAGTAATATTCCATTGTACATATGTACCATATCTTCTTCATCCAGTAATGTATCAAAGGACACTTTGGTTGTTTCCATGTCTTAGCCACCATGCATAATGCTGCAATGAACATAGGGGTACATATATCTTTGCAAATAAATGTTTTCAAATTTTAAGGATTGATACCCAGAAGAGGAATTTCTGAGTCATATGATAATTATATTCTTAATTTTTTGAGGAACCTCCATACTGTTTTTCATAGTGGCTGTACCAATTTACATTCCCACCAGCAGTGTATGAGGGTTCCTTTTGCTCCACAACTTCTCCAACACTTGTTATTACTTATCTTATTGATAATTGCCATTCTAACAAGAGTGAGGTGATGCCTCATTGTGGTTTTGATTTGCATTTCCCTAATAGCTAGTGAAGCTGAGCATCTTTTCATATAGCTGTTGGCAACCATTTGTATGTCTTCTTTGGAGAAGTGTCTGTTTAGGTTCTCTGCCCATTTTTTAACTGAATTATTTGTTTTCTTGCTGAGTTGAATGAGTTCTTTATATATTTGGAGTATTAGCCCCTTATTGGAGGTATTGTTTACAAATATCTTCTCCCATTTGGTTGTTTGCCTCTTTGTTTTGTTGATGGTTTCTTCTGCTGTGCAGAAGCTTTTCAGTTTGATAGAGCCCCATTCATTTATTTTTGCTTTTACTTCCCTTGCCTTTGAGGTCAAATTCATAAAATCCATTGTGTTCCTACATACTAACAATGAAATTTCAGAAAAAAAATGAAAAAAAATTATTTTCAATTACAACAAAAAGAATAACACACTGAGGAATAAACTTACCAAAGGATGTGAAGGACATATACACTGAAAACTATAAGACATTATTAAAAGAAATTGAAGAAGACACAATGGAGTGGAAAGATATCCGTGTTCATGGATTGGAAGAATCAACATAGTTAAAACGGCCATATTACCCAACACAATATACGGATTTAATGCAATGCCCATCAAAATCCCAATGAAATTTTTTAAAGAATAGAGAAAAAAATCATCAGATTTGTATGGAATCACAAAAGACCTCACATAGCCAAAGGAATCCCGTGAAAAAAGAACAAATCTGGAGGTACCACACTCCCTGACTTCAAGATATACTGTGACACAATATGCCTTTATTCCATCAAACATTTTTAAAGGATACTCTGTCAAGCAATATTGCTTTCTTCAAATTTTCCTTGATTTTTTCTTCTTCTCCTTCTTCTTCCCCTTCTCCTCCTGCTCCTCCTCCTCCTCCTCCGTCTTCTTCCTCATCTTCTTTTATTCTTCTTCTTCCCTTTGTTCTCCTTCTTCTTCCTTTTTCTTTTTTTCTTTTTCTTTTTTCTTTCTTTTTTTTTTTTTTGCCAGAATTGAGGTTCTAAGAGTTTCTCATCATCCTTGAGACATCTCCCCTCTTGTGTTTCTTCTGGAACACACAGACTCCCATCTATATTTTGTTAAAGCGTTCTGAAATCTGCATACATAGACTACACATTTCCCTTCTGTGGCTACTACAAACCACAAGAAATAGGGATGTTCTTCCAAAGCTACCATCACTTTAACCCCCCCAAAACATTACCTTTGACACTTAGGGTCCACGTTTGGTTTCCAGTAAAACACATAACATCTCAATGCATTTTTTGTTTTTAAAGAATTCAGTGCTTCCTTATGGATAAGAATAAAATTCAGAGACTTCACCCCAGTCATTGCTTACTCCATCACCTGAAAGGTAAAAATGTAAAAACTGACCAGGAGTTATCAGATTGTTTTGCTTGGAATATAAGGAGACTCTCTAAATAAGTCCAGGTCATTGGAGTTACTCATCATCACTGTGTCTTTTCTCTGTAGTTATTTATTTTATAAATTGTGTTTTCCAGCAGAGAAATCTGTAGGATACCCCAATGGTATTATTCTTCCTCTTCCTTCCCTCGCTGATTTTACCTGAGTCTTTCCTACCTGCAGGTAGATGCAGCTCTCTGCTGGCATCCTCTTTCTTGACATACTGTATTTTACTTTCACCACTTCCATTAAATGTGTTGATTTTGAGCAAGGTATACCTTTTCATTGTCATAGTATAATCATGATTGCTAATTTGTCAAACATCAGGAATACTTCAGGCTCATACTTGCTTCCTTCGTTGAATGTTCCATTCCATTTATTGCCCAAATATTTCTCATTGATATTTATGGAAAGTATATTTATTATTTGTGACACATTTCCTGTTACTTGAGAATTCAAGTACCTCTTTCCCTCTGTTCACTCTCAGGCTTCTTCTTTATACTTTTGGGCCTTTTTCTTCCCCCGCCCCCGTGTCATTTATCACTCTTATGATCTGGTTGGAAAGTGTCTGCTAAGAACATTGTTTCTAGAACACATTATTCTTTACCAAGAGTCCTTTATTCAGAAAATGTTTACCATGTTTCAGAATGCTTCTCTGTTCCTTTTCCCCATAGACGTCTCAGGTGCTTAACTTCCTTCTTGCCAGTGGCCTATTACTCTACTCAGCCTCAGTTATGTACTCTCATGGCCATTACTCTTGGTCTTGATGAAAACTGTACTACCTCATATCTCAGTTTCAAGTATGCCATTTTTAGACTGCCATCTCCCATCCTTCCATCTCAATTATTCATACCACCTTCAACCTTGTCAAGACCTACAATTCATGGATCGTAACCATTGTCACTCCTGAGGAGAATGAGAAAGGCTTCTCCTCCCTCCTTTTCATGACTGGATTTCACAACCATTAATATAACAGTGGTCTAGCAAATGCTCCCAATTCATTTTACTTAATTTTCTTTGTTGTTTTTCTTGGCAAACCCCAAGCTGGTACCTTCTCAAATCAAGCAGTTGAATTTCATTGGGGGTAAAAAAATCAAATATGCATCCAGGATTTGGTTTTATTTACAATTCAAGATCATAAATCTCAAATCTGCCTGACAACCCTTCTATGTTTATCTAGTAAGCCCATATTTCTACCCACAAATGACAAAGACACTCTCCATGACCAGACTCAGGGCAGGCTCCATTGAGACCTTTTGTGACGAGGCTCTGACCTTAGGTTCTCTTCTTGACCACTTAGTCCAGTTTTAGCAAGAATCTTGCAGGGTAGGTTTAGTGAAAATTTACCACCCTTGGTATATGATCACCCTCGATATCTGATCAAATCCCTAATTCCCCCCACTCTCGATATCTTATCATCCTGGTCTGCCTTCAGCAAGAATCCTGCCGAGTTGGTTTAGCCAGAATCCTTCTTACCCTTGATGTTTCCTCTTAGTACTTTTCCATCCACTGACCACCAACCTGCTACTTGGCTGTAAATGTCCACTTGTCCTTATTGCATTCTGATAGAAGCTCATCTCTCTCCCCTACTGCAAAACCACCACTGCAGTAGTCCCCCTCAAATAAAGTCTTCCTTATTGTCATTAACAAGTGTTATGACTAATTTTCAACACATGTTGATGTATTTTATGCTTTCTTTTCAAACTTCCACATCTTCTCTTCTTCCCCTTGCTTTTAGTTGATCACCTTGACTCACATTTCATTTAGAATATAGAAGCTCTTGGTCAGTCAAGAACTCACTCCCCATTTCGCCACTAAATCTACATACCTCCCTGCTTCTTCACCCATCTTCTCTTTATCTTCTGTTGCAATGGTGGAAATGTCCCTTCTAGAAATCCCGTCCCTTGTTGCCTTGCCAAAGACTTCAGTTCTTCCCTCATTTCTCTTTGTTTCTTCAATCAGTAAACCCCTTTATAAATTAATTAATCCCATCACTGTTAACATGCTCCAGAATCTTCCATATTGGAAAAAAAATATCTCTCTTTGCTCCACCTTCTCCCCCAACAGCTACTGTATCGTATGCTTTCATGACCAAACATCTCAAAAATTTGTCTAAACATGAGATCTCCACTTTCTTACCTCCCAATAAATCATCCTTCAACACATTCCACTGTAGCTTCTATCTCTAGCATTTCATAATGCCACCAATGAACATTCAATCCAAAATACTCTTTTCTGTTCCTGTATTATTTGACTTCTTGGTAATGTTCTACACAGTTGGCCATTCCCTCCATTCTGAAATAGCCTCTTCCCTCAATTTCTGAGTTATCTCCTTGACTTTTCCCTACCCCTTTGGTTATTTCTCAGTTCCTTTTTTTGTCATACCTTTAAATGTTGACATTTCTCACATCTCTAGCTTAGGACTCATTTTATTCTTTCTGTACAGATTTTTCCTAGGTGATTATTTTTTCCTGGAAAAGAAAGAAATGTCTTTTACTCCTATCTATATGCTGACAACTTACAAATTTATATTTCCAACCCAGACCATATCTCTGAGACATCCGTAGATATTTAAAACCTACCCTGTCTGGAACTGAACTTTTGCTCTTTCCATTCCATCAAGTATTACCCTTCCTCTGTATTCGCCATCCATTGTCCCATTCACAACAACCAGGAAGTTGTTGGCTCCTGCTTCTGATTCACCACCCACAGCCTACCATCTCCACATGCTGACAATTCTACTTCCACTGTCTACTCAAATCTGTCTTCACCTTCTCATCTTAAAAACAACCCTCCCCCCACCTCCATCCCCATCATCCAGGCAATTAGCATCTCTTTACTGGGTCTCTATCATAATCTCCTAATTTATTTCCTTGTTTCTACATTCATCTTGTTGCAATCTATTTTATACATAGCATCCAAAATGATCTTAAACAATAAATTTGATCATATCCCTTCTTTTCTTAAAGTCCTACAATGCTACTCCCTGTACTTAGAATTACATTGACCTCCAATCACAGTCTGCCCTCTTTAACCAGCTCCTGAGATGTCATCACTCTTGCTCACCTTGCTGCATCCACTCTGGTCTTCTTTTACTTCCTCAAACTTGAATAATCTTGCTGTGTCTGTAACACTTCTCCCACACAGCCTGTGTGTGGCAGCTTCATGCTTTAGGTCTCAGAGGCACTATTATTTTCTCGAATACAATAACTTATTTTATTTGTTTGGTACTTGGTTTTTTTCCCAATCTCCTCCTCATACTAGAAACTCCATGAAGGCAAGGATAATGGCTCTTGCTCTCAAATGGAAATAGATCCAACATCTACCAAAGTGGCATGTGACATGTTTAATAAGAGTTTGTTCAATGATCGAATCCATAAGTTTGAGCTGATAAGGTCTCTAGTACTTCTTTGACTCCCATTTTAGTGTCTGTGAAGTTCAGAAGTATGATTTTGTAGATCGGTTTGAGATTTCCATCTTCTGTTACTTTGTGTCTTCTTATACTTAACTATGCCATTAGCCAAAGTCAGTCAAGGGAATTCCTCTTTCTTGACCCTCAAAAAGCTTAACTAATCATCTTTTGGAATTCTCATAAGCCAATTTATATTTTTCTCTTTCAAAATCCACTTTATATCTTATTTTCTCTGATGAAAAGGAGAAGAAGAAACCTCATTGTGGTATATAACTTCATTTACACTGAATAAAAATTCAGAAATAGCTAGCCTATTTAGTTTGTATGTTTTTTGGAAATTAAAATAAAAGTATGAGATAGAATTAAATCATGTTGTAATAATCATAGATAGAGCCCACAGATCTCTATATCTTATAGAAATTCAAAGACTTTAATATAAACTATATAAGAATCTATTATAGCTTAAGTACTTCCATAGACATTTTTTTCTAAAATGATATTTTTAAAATATCTATTGCTATTTCAATAGTTTAATAAGTATAAATAGAACATGAACTTGAGTGGTAATCGACAATGATGTTACCTTCCTCACAACCTTAAAAAACATATTCACAGCTAAAAGTTTACTTGTAAAACATCTAGAGCATCATGACAAGAATTCAATATATTTAATAAGTAGGGAGCAGACATTTCTTTAGGATTATAGCAACCTATGACCAGGATTATTGAGGTGCTAACATTATTAAATAATACCAGAGTTGAAAGAAAAATCAGTATAACATTTAAAATTCATTCAAATGCCCAATTTTGATAGAGCAAAGATATAAAGAAAACAATGTAGAAGCAAATTAAGTTCTAGACTGAGCCCTCACTTTATTATGTACTAGATGGAGATTTCTTCTATAGGCTTTTACTTTTTTGCTATGGACAGTCTAGATTAATTTTAAAATGCAGCTCACTTTTTCCTCACAGAAAAAAAATAAAATCAAACCAGCTGAGACCTAAGAAGAGAAGAATAAACACTGAAATAAACATTGCAGCCGAAACTAAAGTACCTGAAATAAAAATGTTTTCATAATGAACTTTTATGTTTAACAAGCCCAGACACTTGGAACGGTGTAAGCTATATTAAACCCTTTTATGAAAGGATTATGTTTTGTATGATGAGTGCTTTAATATAAGGATGGTACATAGTGTAAAATACACCTACATTTAACTGAAAGTAATTATGACAATTCAGGCAAAATTATTTTCTCCTGTACTATCACATTGATACAGGAAAAAAAAGAAAAAAGATTCTTCTGGAACCTTTCACCAACATGTCTCTGTTTCAATTATTTTTGGCAGTATATATTGCGTCTCTGCTTCAGCTACCTTTTATATCGACAGTTGGTAGCACAAGCCTTTTAACGCACAAAGGGTAGCAGCTCTTCAGCCAATCTGTGATAAAAGGGAAAAAAGGAAATCACTATGGAAACTGCAGGAAGGATCTAAAAGCTCTCTTTATAAAGTAAACGTCTGATGTTTGTGACTGCAGGGGTAAAAAATTCATAAATCTGTACGATGCTATCATTTCTGATTTGTTATCACTGCAAATGCCAACTGGAAGCTGCCTGACCTTAGCTTCATTAAGTGCTCTCTTCAGAAAGAGTTACTATTCAACAGGAGGAAGACGCGGTCTGCAAGAGAGGTCAGAGGGTTTAAGGGGATAGTCGTGTGGGACTGAGCGAAGAAACTCATTTGCTTAGAATGTTTCTTTTCCTTTCTCATTTAATTGTCTTTTTCCTTTAAATCACAGTGATTTGATGGAATCAGGCACACCGAGTGGTTCTGCTCTGTGTTTTATTTTGGTTTGTTGTATGGAGCAAATCTCAGACCGAAATTCAACTTAGAACTAACTATGTCTGTCTTTGATTTGAACTGAAAAACAAAAACCAAAACAACCAGACAGAAAACCCCCACTAACCCTCCTTTTGATCAAAAAACAAATAAATACCAGGGAGAAGCCATCCTCACTTCAGCACCCTGGACCCCCAGGAGGAAAAAAAAAAAAGAAGGCATTGGTGACTACAAGCTGTGACTAATCTGATCAGACAACAGACAGCAACAGACACCTGTGCCACGGAAGAAGTTTCCGACTATTTCGTCAGTTCTCAGAAGTTAAGTGACTTTTAAAAGATGGTTGTATGGTTGTTGAAATAGAGAGCTTTTTATTTGACAATAGTTCACCTGTGAAGGTGGTGGGGTCAAGAGGACACTGGAAAATTCTCAAATGTGAAATTTTACAAATTCAGGAACAGTCTTAATTCAGAGGAAGATGAATATTCAAGTAAGTAGACCAGTTTCAGCATTCTTATGCTACTACGCCTATTTCCTGTGTTTACAATTGAATACTAACTACTTCATTAGCTCGATTTTCAGGCCATAGAAACTGTGGCTTGCTTTTAAGTTTGTGGCAAGTTTACCACAGTTATAATGTATTGAAATGTCAAAGATTGATGTGCATGGTAATTGATTTCATATCGTCATGCTGTATTAGACAATTATAAACATTGCTAATCTAATGTTTCAAGGTACTTATGAACAATTAGCAATTCTGTACTAGCATCTCCAACACACTTTTGATGATAATAATATACTGAGATAGGTCCTATAAGCCCTAAAAGAGCTGTTGTGTAAATGATGATTAGAAACAAATTTGAGTTTTTTCCCCCAGTAAAATGATTAAGGCTATGAAACTAAACACACAAGCATGCTGGTTGTGTGCTCTGCAAAAATTCAGCACAAGCAGCAGGGAGAATACTTTGCTTTACAAGAATATCCTTGTTGAAAATAAAAGAATATGACGTCCACCGTCCTAAGTTGATTGAACTTCTACTACTACTAATGACTAACTTGGCTGTTGGTGCAGCCTTTACAATTCCCACAGTGCTCCCTCTCAGTGAAAAGAGTGTTGAAGGTCAGTTGATACAGAGGCAAATGGAGGTGTGCGTCTGGGCACCCAAACATAAGTATATGCATCCTTTTATTTGAAAATATTTAAATGCCTCATACTGACTTCACTGATGCTTTTTGTGTATATAATGAAAACCAATTATCTGTGGTGAAAACTTGACTGGGTGGAAGGAAATTAAATTGGTTTTTAAAGACTTCCTTAAACAGCAGTAGCAAGGGATAGCTCCAAAAACATTTTAGCTCAGGATTGTAATGACTTTGCTATATTAATAAATCATGCTTTATCCTGACTTTTATCAAAAAATTTGGACGGGGAAGACTGCACATGACGGAAGGAAGAGAGAAGAGCACTTTCAGCTCAAGCTTTACACATATCAGACCACTGTCCCAACCCCTGTGAAACTCTGGAAACAGCTGCTGGAGAAGTCAGGTAGGTCCTAATATGCTCAAAGAACAGGATACAGGATGATATATGTCTACTAACGAAAACTTCCAAATTGTAATTCCTGAAGGTAACAGTCATGTTCTGGAATATTCTGTGATTTTTTAAAATGCTGTGCAAAATAAAAGTAGGGAAACCTTTACCAATTTTTCTGCCTAATTCCCTTCTGGGAGTTTCCCAACTTCTATGAGATGCTTTTGTGTTGAAGATCAATTCTCATCAATTAGCTCCATGTTCATTTTTTTCATCGTGCTATAAGTCTGAGATCACTTAAAAGACGTTTATGGAAACATGGAAAACATATTTCATTTACGCATGCAACAGTGAAAAAAACTTTCCCTTTGTTACTATTCAAAATATTAGCATTTTGTCCTCTGTATATGTGTTCTCAGAATTGACCTCCAGCAATTATTGTATCAAAAGGAAGGCAAAATATTCTACCATTACCTCAAAATATCAGTGCTTACTAATTGATGAGTAAAATATTTCATTGAGTGTTACTGAAACCAAATATTTATCTAATTTAAACTGTATCTCAGAAAGTTGATCAGGTAGACTCTATAAAATATATGTTATTGTGCTGCATTGAGGGGTTTGTTAGAGAAAATGCATACTTTTCCTTCTATTAATTAACAAGTGGCCAAACTACTAAATGTTGCAGGTGTTTGGATGGTGTAAAATAGCCACTGATATTTTCCATTAAGTTTTCACTGACTTTTCTGAAGTTTTCTCAGAAGTAGCATTTTCACTTACTTAGTGGAATAAACGAAAACCTAAGTAGCATTTACCTCATCCTGGATCTTAAATATTGAAGAGCTTTTGTTTATATATTTCATGATGCATTTTCTAATCAGCCAAGTTGCATTATCAGATTTTTAGGATTTCAGTTTTGAATGTAATCTCATATCCCACAGGAATTTCATCTCTCATTTCCATTTCTCTCCAACTCTCAAAAAAGTAAAGTTCTGTGGAATAAGTCACCAGGAAATCCCTTCATGGCACTAAACACCCACAGTCTAAAGGGGGTCTCAGAAGTAGTTCAAAGTTTTGTATTATTTTCTTTCTATTAGAATTACATTGTAATATGGCCATTAATTTCCAATTTGTAGCCATCAGAAATCTCGATTCCACATGAGCTTTCACTCTGAACCAGAATTTACTCTCTAATCTCAAATCGGCCAACTGAGATAAGACAAAAACTTTTAATTAGAATTTTAATATGTAATCCAAGCCATTTATAGATTATGCACAGAGGTGATCTTCTATGTATTTAATAACTGTGTGGAGATTTAGATAATGTTTAATTTGGCAGAGAGACTATTTTTAACTTTCCTGGAGTCGGGTTACCTGCAATGTTCCCGGAGAGTCTCTTAGAAGTTATAGCAGCCTGAGGTTTACTGTGTGAATGAGTAACTGAAAATGTCTGTAGCAAGTCCTGGGTGTATGTGTGGGGGGTGAGTAGGTGGGAGATTATAAAAATTGGAATATTCTGTAATATAAAGAAGGGATTCTGTTTTCCTTCCACATTTCTTCTGGGAAACCTAATTTCATGTCTCGCAGTTCAAGCAATGTGGATGAAAAGAGATACACACCCTGAGGAATACCAGAGGAATTAGCCTACCCCTTGTTAATGAGTGGTGCCCCTAACTTCATGTGTTTATTTCTTAGAAACCCACCACATGAAACAGTGTTTTGTTTTGTTTTGTTTTTTCTTTCTTTCAAGAAACAGTTGGCACTTTATGTTGGACTTCTGCTTGACATGAATTATTTGGCAAATTGGGGATGGAAGTGTGAATTATAAATTTAGGGCTGTATAATAGGCTTTAGGAATGTTCTTAGACAAAATTAGCCCAGTAGGGATTCCACAAAAAACTTTACTGAGAAAAAAAAAAAAGATCTTTTCCCCCTGCTCATGAAACAACAATAACAAAATGTATACCCTGAACAAATACTGATACCCATCTGCACACATGCACGCACACGCATGCACACACACACATGCATGCATGTGCACGCACACACTTTGCAGGAGTGTGTCCTCTGGTTTTTATTTACATGTGCACATGACTCTCATTAATGTTGATAGCCCTCTGCACATGCCTCCAATAATAATGGACCCCAACTGTGAGAACTGTCTGTATTCAAACATGGTAAGAGCTAAATATTTAAAATCTGTTTGGCACACCAAGCTTGGTTTTCAGAAGACAACAGAAGTTCGACAGAAAGATCAAAGGGGGAAAAAAAAGCCACAGCACCATCAGTGATAATGACATGTGGATGGGGGCCTGGATAAAGCTCTAATTAAATGTCCTTACACCTCAGTCTTATCACATGCTCAGGAGTGAGCGCTTAGGTGCCCCTTTTAAACTGCAGCATTGGAGGTAGTCATGGGAGCCTTGCATGGCAGCTGTCATCTCCGCTGCGACCCAGCTCTGTTCTGTATGTGTACCTATCATCCATCCTCCACTTTCTTTCATTGAATGGGCTTCTGCTATTAAGATAGCCATGATAAATTAGGTTATCCTGACAGCTTACAAAGATATGCATGTTCTTGAAAATGGGTTTAAAAAAAAATCAGCTTATCCCACTTTGATGAAACAGGCTACGAGATTCTCTTGTTTTGTTGCTGGCTCACAGGTTAAAATGAGTGTAGTAAGAAACCTTGTGTAGTTTTCTGCCTGTCCAGGTACAGCCTTTTGACACCCTTTCCCTTCAGTGCATAATGGAAGCTCTCCCTGAGTATAAAACAGAAGGTAGACTTTCAGAGGTCACACCGATTCAGCATTTTTAACTTCTAAAAGAGTTTCTAAAGCCTGCTTTAATTGGACAGAGTTCTAGTTAACTTAGCATGACTTGAACCGTTTTTAAAATGCTGGGATTGCGGATCAGAGACAGTGTGAAAGGGGGGAACTGTATTTTCTAGGTCCCTTTTCTTTTTTTATGAAGTTTTGAAAGGCCATAATCTCTTATGAGGTTTTCAAAAATAAATAAATAAACTCTAGATCTTTAGAAGAAGCTGTTGGCTAGTGCACAGATATATACCGTATATCTCATTACCGTTAACAGCCAGGCATGGTTAAACCCCCCACCATTGCACCTTGGCTTTGTAAAGTGATGCTTGAGTGTGGGTTTTACAAAGGAATTTTCTAACCAGAGACTCTGCAACACACCTACTGTATCAGAATATGCAGTGTTTCTTGGGTAGATGGTAACAATCAAAGAAATTGGTGTTCGCTCTAGAAAAGAGCCCAAAGTACTTGCATATCAAGTCTTTGGGAGGAGTGTAAGTCCATCTTTTATTTTAACTCCACGAGAAGCTACTTTTTCTTTTGTTTTTTTCTATCCCCTGCCTTCTAATAGTGCTAAACAATCAAATGCAAAGCATTCTGCCTTCTTTCACTCCTTAGAAGAAAATTAGTTAATTAGTACACAAAGGTGAAAGTTGGAAACCCACTGTACTCTAGAAAGGTCCAAGAATGTAAAGAAAGACTCAGATGTATCCTCTGGATCTCAGGATCCGTCAGATTACAGAACAAGTTTGTTTTCTCTGAGCTTCCTTAATTTTGTTTTACTGCCTTAGGTGTAATGTAAACATGGGTGAGGTTTTGGGGAAGCGAAATATTCTGAGGGTGCTTGAGAAAGCAGTGGGGTATAGAAAGAGACAGCCCAAGAAGACTCCAGACACTAGGAAAACAGAGGTCTTCAGGGGGTGGCATTTTGTGTGGATTGAATGTACCACACCCCTTCGCAAAAGGTTGGGGCTCCTTGGGTTCAGGTAACCTCATTCATGTTCTAGAGTATCTGTGTTTGCATTCAGGATGCTCTGAATACACCCAGCTTCTGCCTTCCCTTTAAAATTGGCTGCACTGTTCATCTTCGATGTCAAGGTTTTCTTTCACTCGCTAAGTCTTCCCTGGGTCTTCTAATGCTTCATTTCTTCCCAGAAAAATAAGATATTTGCATTACATTTAGCAGTTCAATAACAGTAGTGAAAAGTCCTTCTTTGTGAACGATGCAGGATTAGTTCCTCCCACGAGCTCCATTTATTTCTCCTGGGTGATGAGAAGACCTTTGCCTTTGACCAAAAAGCACTAGTAAATAAGGAGTTAAACGGAAGACAGGCTCACTGGTTTGCTGAGATCTGTCAGAGCCTGACTGGCTGGCTACATATCTGTCTCTGGAACAATAGGTACCTGTATTCTGCACGGACTGCTGGGCAGCATTGACACTCTGGAGGTCTGCCTCTGCTTGTGCTTTCCTGGTGAGAATCCCCAATGACAGCTCCACTTTTCAGTGGAGGGGGAAAAAATATCTGTCTACTCTCTTGATGAAGGACAGGGCTTTGATCATTTTTATTCAGGCTTGTCTTGGCCGGAGGTTTTAGGTTCTTAGTCTCAAGTCAGCAATCTCTCTCTCTCTCTCTCTCTCTCTCTCTCTCTCTCTCTCTCTC
>NW_017731413.1:2771497-2911497 GCF_001890085.2 Hipposideros armiger | reverse complement strand
TTGCTATGGCCAGTCTGACCTCCTCAGTCTCTGTGGTTTGGGGGACTTAGCAGTCTTTTTTTTTTTTTTTTTTATGAGGAGCATGTACCTTGATTTATGTCCAAAATTGTGGCTGAACGTTTTTGTCTGCAAGTGATAAATGGTGCCGAACGATTCATCAGTTCTTACAAGTAAACACGGCTGTCCCACTAAAAATATGTTTTGTTCGGAGTTAATGGTATGGAACAAGGCAGCCTCCACACACAGCTATCTTTTATTGTGGAGGGGCCTCTGAAACTTGGAGCAAAGTGGAGGAAATTGGCATTCATTTTCTTGTGCATTAGCATTTCGTTTGTGATTCGGTGATGCGGCTTTAGGTGGATTGAGGATGAGAGGGTAAACCTTCCATTTCCTTACTTTCTCTCTAGTTGGGGCTGCCTGGGAAACAGGTCCTCTCCGAATGCCTGGCTTCTGCTGGGGCGCTACGAAGTCAGGACTAGTTTCTGTGTTGGGGTCGGTCCCGGATTCGCAACTTGCCAAGCGCTAAGTAAGGCACAAGCAGGCAGATGTGCTGCGGCTCGGTCGCCTTCGGTCTCACGCTGACTCTTTGAAGGAAAGTTGTAGCCAATATTGGTGACTCCCAGGAATGTTCTGCTTGTGTGCTACTTAATGGTCCCTGGACGTCCCTGCATTCTAGAACCTTGTTAGAAAGGAGCCCTGGTGATTAAGAGGCTGTGGAGTATACAGCCGTGCTTAGCAGATGAGCCCTCATACAATTTCCCCATTCCCTTAAAAACTGCTTAATAATGCTGCAGGGAGCATACACTCTGCTAATAAGATGATGGTGACAGAATAGGTATCAGGAAAGGCATTTATTGCTTATAAACGCCACGAGTTTCCTTCAGAGAGGTTGCGGCTTCCTAGTGGAGTTTTTTTGCTTTCAATAGTAATATGCTAATGACTTTTATTCTAAATCGGCCAGCACGGAAAAAGATGGGTTCCATAAGAAGTGCCATCCTCCTGGAATTGAAAGGTAAAAATTAAATATTTTTTAAAGTGCCATTCACAAGCCATTTCATGTACTTCTTGCCAGTAGCATTAGACAACTGCTTTATAAATAAAACGATTTAAAATTTAAACCATTCTTTTTAACGTGGAAGGTTTCAGGAAGAGACTATCTTAGGGAATTTTATTGTTAGTCATTTGCTAAAATTGCCTAGCTTTTATCAACAAAATACAATCAGGTACTTTATTTACTTTCAGCCTTGAAAATAAGCAGGTTTTTGTATTTTAGAGAAAATGATCATTTTGGGGATCAATAAAAACGATCTGTATCTATTTTATGTAGATTTTGTTCCTAGAATTGGAAACACGAACCAGGATTAGGTGATGTGGAAGGTCTCTCTTCCAGCTTGAAAATTGTTCCGAGTGCTAGTTTTCTGAAAGAACGCATCAGGATGCCTTTATTAGGGTAATTGCACTTATTCAGCTAATGTTTAGCTCCCTTTAGTTGAGCAGCAGTTAGAAGTTCTATGCTGTGTTGTAGAGGTAATAATTGTGGCTGGAAGTAATTTCCAAAAAATTGACCTTTGAAGGTATTTTTTTTAAACTGCTACTTACGCGCTTTATTAAGACTGGGGTTTTGCAAAGCTCAGTTGTGAATCCTTAACTTGGATTTCTTACTTCAAGTCTTCTTAAAGGTAATACTATATGTGAGTGGTGAATTTCACAAGAAGTATTTAATTCTAGGTTTCCGAAGAAGACAACTATCCCCCGGTATGTGGTATGTATCTATGTAGGTATATGGACGTATTTTATTATAAAATGTCTTATAAATTTCACATTGTGTTTTGCTTTGCTGTTATTTCAAAGGATTTAAGTGAATGTTGGATAGTGTTCAATTTCCTGAAATGATTAAATTCGGTCTCTGAAGAATCTGGGGAAAAGGCCTGTAATGACATTTTGATGACTTTCATTTTAAGGTGTAATAGAAATTGAGTAAAATATTTTAATAGCTATTCTCTCATAACTCATTTCAAATACAGTGTTTTTATTGCTCATTCTAGCTTACAATTTTCAAGTGATAATGATGTTGCCTGGTAATTGTTTCTTACATAGAAATCATTTTAGCCTTATGTAAAAGTTATTTCAGAAAAGTCTTCATGCATTTATCTCAGCTGAAGCAATTGCATTGAATTCTTGAGATAAAACAGTGAGTGTTTCCAGATACCTCCTATTTTAATTTGATACTTCATTACAAGGATTAGGTATATTTTAAAGGGAGAAATATTAAGTATGATAATTTATGGTTTAAAGAGGAAAAACAAAGAGGTATGCAAGTTGGGAAGGCTGAGAAAAACAGAAGGAATAAATACTATGCACTATTACAAAATTGATTGTGCTTCCAGATGTCATGAATTTTTTTAAAATATGAAAATGGGCTAAGAAAGAATGCATATGTATGTAAATATGCCGTTATTATATCTACCTTTATGAAATAGGTAAGTGCAGATATATAAACGTAATGTGATTACAGCTAATAAATATCAGGAACATCTTTTCACTTCAATTCTTCCAGCTGTAGACACATGTAACGTTAATCACGTAGCTTTTAAAGAATCAAATCTTGTGGGAACTAGAGTTGTGACATATTAGATCAATTTATGTTAGTCAAAATGAAATCCTTAAATCAGTTTTTCTGTGTAAGTTACACAAAGCCATTAGCTTCCGAACTGTGTTGTTCTCAAAGCTAATTAGAAAAAATTTTAATGCAATTTAACTTGATTGTAGGGACTATTTAAAGTTAGGATATAATGTTATTGCTGAATCAACATGCTGGCAGTACAATTTTTTTATGACAGTAAAATTTAGCTTTAGTATCAGATTGTTCTCTTCTCCTAATCCGTTTCATAAATTTCCCCAAGTTTGCTTTCTTTTTGTAATGAAGATTCCTTTCCAAATACTGGTAATGTTGCAGAACAATTGGTTACTCTTAGTTTCTTTCTGCCTACTGGAATTTTGGCTTTTGTCTCTTTGGTGTACCAATATTATTACCTGTCACCTAGAAAGCTGTGTTGACTTTGAAGCTATGTATATATGACCTATGTGTGTGAGTTTTTTTGGGGAAAAAAACCTCCAAAACTTGTTGCAGTAGAAATTGTGTATAAAGTACTGAAAGATTTGAGTTGGCCTTGGGTCGTCGTTCAAGGGGGTTGATATTAGGATATAAGATTTTCCCGGTAGTAGCAAGTTATGTGCATAATTCAATAAAGTCTTTCCATAAGCTGTCTTAGTTTATTTTCCACAAAATAGTTTGCCAAGTGGAAAACCTTAGATTTGCAATGAGCGTCATCTAGAGAATTTAATATGGCGAAAGAAGTGGCAGGGGAGGGGCACACATTTAGATAGGTAGGGAAGGTATTATTTCTAGCATGTTGTCAGGACACAGGGTCAAGTTATAGCCACTGTTTTGCGTTTAATCACCTCTTGTGATCCAACAGCAGAGTTTAATTTGCATTACCATCAGTAAGACACTTGGTTTAAATATCAGAATGATTTAAGGAAATAACAGTTATCTTAAAAAGCTTAATTATATACTCTAGCACTCACTAATAATTGATTGAAATATTTAAAAATTGGTTCAGATTTTAAAATGTGAACATTGCAGTTTGCTTAATGGTGTTTATGATTATTATTATTTGTTTTAAATCAAGAGTTGGCCTGTGTAGTTTCATAATGTTCCACATCCCCCTAAAGTTGCTAGACTTTATGATCTATACCATATAGTGAATAGGACCTTTTTACATTCCTAATAAGATCTCTAAGTCATCATTTCTGTTCTTAATATTGCTTGGCATCATTTAAGCACATGTACTTGTGATTCACAAATTCTTGAATTTCCTGTATTTTTCTGACAGTTGAGTTCACAGTCCAAATGCAAAGACTAAAACATACCAAAAGGCTAGGACTTTCCTTAGAGAAAGGAAAGCGAGGTAACATACCGAGGTCAGGCACACATGATGTATCGTTATTTATCACAATCTCAAGGGTTTTAGCACAGTTTCCTGCAGGCATCATTGAAAATACTGGATTTTTCAGGAAATATTTGAAGAATTCATTTTGCTAGAAATTTGAAACATGGAGATCAAATAAATTATTATAAAAAATGCCCTTCCATATGGATTTAGAAAGTATGTATTCATTCATTCATTCATTCATTCATTCAGTGAACATTTATTCAGTGCCTGCCCTGTGCTATACACTATTCTTGTGACTCTTAATTTAATAGTCACCATTAATTCAGCATTCATTTTTTTGCCTGCTTTCGCAGATTATAGGAGTCTCACCTGTTATTCATACACCATCAGCTAATCACATCACAATCCATATCATTTTGGAACTTGTATTTCTCTTGACTGCTTTTTAAATGGCTTCAAATATATTCAAAGCATACATACCAATGTAGAAGAGTATATTGTTAAAACAGCCAGAGTGCATTTTACGAAGTTATATGTATTTTAATGTTGTCTGAATGCATCATACCTCTCCCTCACTATTCAGGCTCACAATGCAGTGGAAACTAAGTTGGTTTTACCGCTTTCATGCTTCCCTCCAATGCTGCTTAAACTATTTTAAGGGGCCTCTAATTCTAATTATTAATGGCTAACATTTATTTTCTATGTGCCAGTCAATGTCGCCTTTGTTTTCTAATCTAATCCTTTAAATTACATTATGAGAAAGTCCTTTCACTATCCCTGCTTGTGTATGAGGGAATTGAGGCTTTAAGAAGTTAAGTAACTCCCTCGTGGTCACAGAGCTAGTTAGCATCTGAGATGACTTAATGCACAGGTCTTGCAGGCTCTAGTCATTCTTCTAGTCTTGCAACAACTTTTGAGCCTCTCTGATGTCCTAGATATGATATCCTAGGCCTGCTCAAGGTCCTTAGAATAAAGCAGTGGCTACAATAGACAAGCCCGTGTCCTTAGCTCACAGCCACCTCGAGCCTTTCACTATGTTATTCCCCTTTGCAGCCATGGGTTCCCCAGAGCCAACAGGAATTTTTTTTTTTTTAATTTCAAAACTTCTTTGGACTTCTCACAATTTGGCTTCCTTCTTCTAACTGCATTATTGCCTATTTTTAAGTAAGAATTTTCTACACTGGAAGGCTGATCTGCTCATTTCCGCCCCCACGGAGTTAACCTTGCATTTTCTCTGATGATTCCTGCATCTGAAACACCTTTGCCACTGCTTTCTCAACGCCTCCCACCCTTCAGTGTCTGGATCAAGCCCATGGCTTCCACAAAGCCTGTCTTGGAAACGAAATCCTAAAATTCTTTTATCTGCATCCATCAGTGGACACATGACATTTGCAACAACTAATGTGATTTGAGGCTAGGTCACGTTTCACCTATTTCCTGTGTCCCGGCTGTTTCAGTGTTTGTAGACGTGCCCAAGTGACATGTTGGCAAGGAGTTCAGGGAATTAGCAGTAAAATAAGAGAAGAAAATAAAAAAAAATTAAAAAAAAGTAAGACTGGAAGGTTTAGAAGCAAGAGCCTCACTGTCTAGCATGCTGTCTGGCATAGAGTGTTAATATACATTTGAGGCTGTGAAGAGGGGAAGAGAGAATGTCAATAGGAGGAAAGTGAGCAGGGAAAGAAATAACAATATTCCTAAATTTATAGCCCAGGACCTTCAAAGACCTTTAGATATTTATTTAGGGTCAGAGATCCTATTAAGGAATGTATAGGCATACACAATAATCTTTACTGTGTTTGCTTCTGGGAATAAATTGTCACTGATCAATATTAATGCATTATAAACAGAAGGAACTTTCTGATGTTTCTAAGACAAAGTGCAATTATGTTGTATTTGTATATGTTTTCTATCACTATTTGGGTCCATGGAGTAGCTGACTAAGTTAGTTTTACTGTTTTACGCTGTATATATTTCCCTATCTCTTGGGACATTTTTCAGTATCATATCATAGAAGTTGCGGACCACCCCTCCCCTCCAAAAGATCCACCCTCTTAACCATCATAAAGTTTATTAGTTAACACTTCACGTTGGATTGTTTTTTAATAAAAGCCAAATTCAACATTCAAAATCCTCATGCAATAGGCAGTTCTTGTGGTTAATTTTATTTATGGTTTTACACATTGTATTCAAAACTGTAGCCTTGAAATCTCATGACATATATATATATATATATATATATATATATATATATANACACACACACACACACACACACACACACACATACACAAATACGTGTGTATATATGTATATATGTGTATGTATATATATACATGTGTATATATATATATGTTTATATTTATATGAATTCTCAAACACAGTGCGTAAGTTAGGAATTTTACTTCATAGGAAAATCTATGGGGAGATTTCTTAAAGCAACTACTACATCTGACCTCTGCTATGGAGCTATTTTACTGACTGTGAGAGCCATGACTTGTATCCGTAGATATGAATATAGGAATTGCTTCCAGGACGTATTATTAATGCACAATGTATGTAACGTGTGCTAATTTTTCTGTGTGGAACAAAAAACAATTGCACCTTGAAGCAGTGATTGGCTATGAGTACCCTTTAATTTATATGGGAGTATTCTGCTGAAACAGCCCCCTTCTCTGGGAATCTCTACCTGCTTGTTGAGATAAGTGCAGATGAAGCTTTAGCCCTGAGGCTTTGAGCAATATCCTCTTTTTAAGAAACAAGGACTATTTCTTCAGTCTGTATTGCCATAGTAGCAGTTGAACAGTCCATGAGAGTTCCAAAAATGATACTGTGCTCCAAATGCTTATTTCAGGCTGTGCTGATGTCAGTAAAATGCAGAGGATGAGCTTGTCTCCCCTTTAACTCTAACTTTCTATGGTCCTTTTATTTTGACACTAATTTCAGGTGTGAACCTTGGCACTTAGAGACAATGTGTAATTGTTGGTGTCTCAATGCCACCTGGGTGCACAATGGAGAACAATATTTAGCCTCTGTGATCTGCCATAAGAACACACCACATGAAGTTGGAAAGGGAAATATTTAATCAGCCAGTTTTCTCCATACAGTTCCAATCAATTGGGTCTTTTGAAGATTTTTATTTTCTCTGGATTAACTGGTTGTTTTGTCCCTGTGAAGAAAAAACCTTTGGCTCCCTCTCGAATTCATATCCTGCAAATTTCAGGACACTGCATATCAATTTGAATGTACAAAGAAAAAGAAGATATTTTAAAATATGCCAAGGTATTAACTCATTTTGGTCAAAAGGTTTTTTACGGTTGTTTTTAAAGTCTCTTGAGTCCTATGCTTTGTTGGTTGGCTTTGGACTTAATATGTAAAAGGCTGTAAGTGATGCATGAATAATATCGTTCCATTTTTAGGTATGTTTTATGATGATGCTGTTGATCTTTAGAAGAAATTCCATTTGGTGACATTTACAAAAATAGTTTCACGTTAGCAGTTTTTAATTTTAATTTAAAAAGATAACGAGAATGGTGTAACTTTCAAGTGACGAGGAAGTCACCTGAGGTGTATATTTACGTAAGGGAAACATAAAACATATCTTGCCTCCCATCAGATGCTGTGCTTATATTCAGTTCAGGGAAATAGTTTTGACAAGTAGGAAAATGGCATAAGAATAGAATAATCAGTATAAACTGGCAGCATATCATCTTAAAGACAGATCTACTTTTTTAAGCCTGGTGCTTTCAAAGTGCTAGAAAGATTTAATCCAGTTTGGTCTTCATTTTGCTTTAATCCTTCTAACTCAATGCACTAACAATCTACTTTAGTTCACCCAATTACTCAATGGATTTCTGTATTTGTGAACACTTTAAGCCCCTACAGTGACCAACCTCTTTAATGGCATTATTTTATTTTATGTTTTGGTTAGGTACACACAATAGGAAATGTTGGTACACATGGCAAAGAATGTCTAATTCTTTACCATAAAACACAATATTTTTAAAAGTTTAGAATTTGTGTGTGGTTTGGGGCATTTTACTTTTTCCATTGCAAGGTGTGTAAAAGTTGGTACAGTATATGATATTTCTAAGTGAAATGGTATCTCTTTTACTCAATAAATTGTAATTGTCATAAATTTGGGAAGACTTGAAATCATTTATTTAATTATTCAATTGGCTTTTCCTTTAATTACCTTGTCTGACCAGTGCTGTTGAAGTCACTGTGGAAGATTTTATAAAAGGAGAAAATATGATTTTTTCCTCATAAACTAGAGTATAAATGGAGATAGAAAAATAACTCTAAAGAACTGATGGGATAATATAATAAGATTACTCTTAGCAGTCATACTTTAGTACTGCGAGGGGAGAATCTATTTCCTCACAGGTAGAAAGAAGTATTAACAATTAAATATAGCTTTTAGGCTTAGAATATTGTTTCAGATTACTTGTTGTGAGAACAGTAATGAGAACGTTCATAATAAAGACCAATTCTTGAAAATGGATTTCATAATTTTTAACTGATTTCATTAGCAAAAAGATTTTCATTTCACAAGGACTTAAAAATAATTATCTGAGTCACATGGTTAGAGATGAATTCAGCAGTCCAAAACTTACAAATACCTTCCTTTATTGATGATTTATAATAAAATATGTGTGTGGGCTGGGGCAGAGTTTACCATTGCCTTAATTGTACTTCATGATACTCTTCCAAAATTTGTACACCAATGTAAATTGAAATGCTTTTTGAAAGATTTCAACTTCCTTGCTATCTTGAGAAGACAGGCTAACACATTCAGCGCAATGGAAAACTTCTCAAAGCTGTCTTTAACAGTATCCCTGGATGTGTAAAGCCATGCCCATAGCTTCACTCTCTGGCAGAAATATTACGCCATTCACCCACGTGGATAAAAAAACATTGTTCCAAATAAAACCAAACATTAAGCAACGATCTTTGGGATTGCTTCAATTCTTAGTTTCTAGCTCAAATATAAAATGTTAGAATTTTAAGGAAAAACAACTGTGTATGCATATTATCTGTATGCATATTATCATTTCCAAAGCCAAAGATTAGCCAGCCAAAAACCTTTTAAACTTTACTTAAAGCCTTGAAGTTTTTGCCCTTAGTTACATTGAGAACTGTGTGCTGAAAAGCCCAGTAACCACTTAATTATTCTCTTCTTTTATTTTAGGGAGTTTGAATTTGTAGACCTAGAAAGAAAGAAAGAGTGTTGGCCAATTTTTGGCTATTTTCCTCTTTCTCTGCTCAGGGAAGGGAAGAATTGGATAGAAAAAGGCACACCTCATTCTTACCAGGCATCTCCTATAGACAGTTATGGCACCCACTAAGCAGGGGTGAGCAGAGGTCCTATTATTAAGGGGCCAGAGGGAGAGAGTAGCAAAGAACTAATTCTCCTGTGTATCCTATTATGTGAATGGACTTATACTAGACACATCATGGGGAGAATCAGGTGGGAGGATACATAATAAGCTCCACTTGGAGGATAGCAGCATTTTCTCTAGAATGTGGCCACTCTTGATTCTCAGTGTCGTCGGGTAGGAGGGTTCACTCTACACCTGTCTAAACCAATGAGAGCAGAGACACTACACACTTTCTCCCTGTGACTTGTGAATGCCTTTGGCTCCCCAGGTAAGAAACCCCTCTCACTGCTGTCTGCTTTGAGTTGTATTTCATTTTGATAGCCATTTGCAGTAGGCACTTTTGAACTCCAGGCAATAAAAAAGGAATGGTTGAGAAATTCTTCCGTGGGCTTGCTCCCTACCCCATGTGATCTGAAACATGAAGATTAGAGATTTACAGGAATTCTCTCTAGCCTATCTCTAAAACTACACATTTAGGCTCATATCAGTTAAAGGAAAATGAAACAAATAAAAAAAATTGAGAAGGTCAAAGTATTCTACATTGGGGAATATGGCAGTTGGTTAAATGTGTGATTCAGAAGAGATAAAAAAGAAAGCATTTAGAAGAAAAAAGATCAGGTTTTTGTTGAATTACAGATTGACCTAATTTCAGTTTCACTTTCACTTTCTAGATCAGTGGTTCTCAACCTGTGGGTCGCGACCCCTTTGGGGGTCGAACGACCCTTTCACAGGGGTCGCCTAAGACCATCGGAAAACAAAAAGATATTTACATGACGATTCATAACAGTAGCAAAATTACAGTTATAGAGTAACAACGAAAATAATTTTATGGTTGGGGGTCACCACAACATGAGGAACTGTGTTAAGGGGTCGCGGTATTAGGAAGATTGAGAACCGCTGTTCTAGATCATGGTGTCCTTTGTCTTCAAATTTAATTGTAGTGACTCACCTCTAAAAGTAACCATGTTTTAGTGGGGGCATCTTTTACCTTGTTCATTCTCTCAGAGGATGGGCCATCTCTTTGTTACATCTTCAGCTTGCTCATTCATAACAATTAAACTTCGGCATAACTTGCTCATTTTCGTGCAGGTCTTTCCCCCAATAAAGCAGCCAAAGTATTTTGATTACTGGTGCTTCTGATGGCAAATACAGCTTCTTATACTTCATCTTGAAATATTTAAACATGAAATCAAAATTATAGTTTTATATTAATGCCCAGGAGCAGAGAGCCATTTTCTTGTACCTTTGGTGAATCCATATCCAGTCAGTAATAAGTGAGTATCAGCTTTTCAGGTTCATATTCACTTTTTAGGCTATATTGAGTCGTCATGGTTTTGGTCGTTTTTACATTTGAGTTTAGTGCCCTGTTGTTTGAAGGCCTTGAATGTGTTTTGAAAGTCTAATATTCTAGTATTTGAGCACACACTTTGAAGAAATGGTCCTCGAACGCAGACAATCCTTAAATGAGCATTGGGATGGTGTTTGGAGAATCTTTTCAGCTGATGTCTCTTTTTCTTGTTTACTTTGGGGCTTTAAGTTAAGCAGCATACCCTGAGACCTGAGGGGTATACACTTTGAAATTAAACCAAATTACATCAAATCCCAGACCTGCTATTATCTGGGACCAATTGTCTAGCATCTTTGAAACACAGTTTCTTTCTTTGTAAAAAAAAAAAAGGATTATAATACCCACCTTGTTAACATTTCTTGGACATTTCCCACATGTCAAGCATCATACCTACATGAGCTCTAAGGCAAGTACTATTATTACCCACAGTTTACAAATTACCAAACTGAGAGTTAGAGAGGTAAAAAAAAAGAAGAAAAAAAAAACACCACGCAAAGTACACATTGTTCTTAAGTAATGAGGCTTTTTGTTGGTTCTTTTATTTCCATAGAATTTGTTTTTAGGAAAGGAAGGACTTGCAAGAGTCAAAAGGTATGTACATACTAAATTTAGTTAGTTTCCAAAAGGTCATTTAGTTTTAAACCCTTGGCTATAAGAAGGAGTATTAAAGCTATAATTTATATTTCACCATGTTGCTGCATTGCAGACTGATGCTGTTTGAGAGTGTGCTTTATAAGTGGCCATGGAGAGCCTTATGCTATGAGAGCTGCTTTATGCTTTTCTTCTTGAAGATGGTGATGGTACTCTCATCTTGATGAGCACAACTCCTTTTCAGGAAAGATTCTGGGTAAATGTCTGTTGCATGGAGTTGAATGCTAGTCTACAAGGCAATTGTAATCCTTTAGATGAAGAGTGGATGCCATTTTCAGAAGAGCTTGACATTCTCAGGGAGGAGTTTATAGCATTAACAAACTTTATATTCGTGATTTGTATGACTTTTGATAAAGAAAAGAAAAACGAGAATCATTTACTAGAAATTTAAAAGTTTTATTCGATTGTAACTTCATCTGCTGACCATTCTCCATTTGCAAGACACTAACTTCAGCATCGTCTCCTATTGCATTGCAGGCCCTTGAAATCTGTGGGATCCCAAGTGGGTATAGAAATATAGAAATAGCACAGTCCCTTTGGTTAAGAATAATATGTCAGTTTTCTTTTCTTGATTTTGTGTGCTCTCTGGAGCTCACCCATGCATGATATTCCAGTTGACTTCAAAGGCAAGTCTGTGGTTGGATTAGCTCCACAGGAGAGGGAGCAAGGCAAGAAGCAGGCTTAGTGCTTTCAGGGTGCACTGGGGAGCTGATAGAGCCAAGCTATCTGGCTACCAAGACTTGTTCATTTATGTCCTCATGGAAGAACAAGTACATTTGCATAATACTTTCTATTTTATTGCCACTACTCATAATTTTTAAGGTGATAACTGGACAGTACTTTAAAAGGTTGACTTGTAGCTATATAAGTCCTGCACTTGGGCAGTTTAAAGTCTAATAAAGGAGATACAGATATAATAAATTTAGAGTGAGAAAATACCACTAAAGTCATGAAGGCATGAAACATGCAAATCATAGGGTAATTTTAGGTATCAAAAAAAAAGGATGACATAAAGAATGGTGTGTGCTTGAGAAGTTGCAACTAAGGTGTGTTTGCTTTCCAATATTGCCAGCAAAGTTAAACTTCTCACAGCAGTCGAGAGCCAGGCATTGCTGAGGAAAGGGAGGGAGAAGACTGGGTGAGTTGAACTCATCATCACAAGCTTAGGGCACACTTTGGGAGAGGGCTTGGTGATGAAAGAAAAATGGTTGAGTGATGTGGGCATTGAGATGACTTGCCAGAGAAGAATATGGCAGACTGAAGTGGGTTAAAAGACAAAGCATATAGGGTAGGGTGAGGTGTCCCCATGGACTGCGAAGCTAGGAGAGCCTACAATATAAAACGTCAACATGCAGGCCTAAGCAGGAAGTGGAAGTAATGAAGTCCATGGAAAAGTACGGAAATAACCTTAGCAGTTCTGCTGGGTATTGACAGTAGGCTGATTAACGGAGTCTGAAAGCCACGTAAAGGCAGATGAGGTCTCAATTTTCAGAACTCAGAAGACCAGATAAAAGAAGCTGCAGTAGGGCCGGCCGAGTGGCTCAGTTGGTTAAGAACTCGCTCAAGAGTTTGAGCTCTGAGCAACAGCAGTTTGAGTCCTGGCCCGAGCTGAGCAGCCGCTGAGCTGCCAACAGGTAGCAGGATGGCTCAGTTTAAAAAAAAAAAAAAAAAAGAAGCCGCAGTAACCCAAGTGAGTGATTGCTAGATTCTGGACTGAGGCTGTAGATGTGATGTAAAAAAGGGGTACATTTAGTAGTTGTGAAGGAGATAAAATAATAACAGCATCAACACAATCTAACAGTATAGAAAGAGAGTTTACAGTAAAGGATAGAAAAGAATTAAAAATTGCTTGAAGGTTTTGCTTCTCTGATGGAGAAATTACAGATAGAGCAAGACTGAGTGAGGGTATATAGCAAATCCTAGAAGGACCAAACATCGCATGTTCTTTCTTAGGTCTCTGTAATGAAGAAGAAAACTTTGGTTTATTCCATTTTATCTCCAGGATCACAAAGTTATTGTTATATGAAGCTAAAAAACACTTTTTAGTGTCCCCCACACCTCTCCCCACCATGCACACGTACACACATGCACACACACCAGAGTTCTCTGAGGTCATTTCATTGTCGAGAGAGGCACAACAGAGAGAAACTGCTGTCCGTGTAGAAGCAGAGGCATGTACTATGTATTTCTGAACCTCAGATTGTATCATAGCTGTGGTTATATTCTTCTACTGAATTGAGCAGAAACAGGAATGAATCATTTGTCTCCAGAAATTATCATTCTGACTGCTTTTGGAGACATTGGCCTGTGTGCTGTGGCTGGAACAATCCTGCTTTGATTTGTCATCAAACACTTGGTACTGGACTTTGAAAGGGAAGAAAAATATTATGTGATTCAAATGAGCTTTTCATGTGAAAAAAGAAAAGACTGCGTGTGTAGCTATCTTTTCTAATTATGACCAGTAGGCATGTCTCTCAAGATATATGCAATAATTTTATGACCTTGGAACAGCTCAATATTGGCCTCAATATCCACAAAACATAATTTGATGTGATTTCCTAAATCTTAGGAAATGTTAACTGCAGTTTCAATCTGAAGTTTCCCTTAGCTGGAAATTCTGGAAGAGGAATCCATCAAAGGGAAGCACCTCATTTCAAAGTTATAATGAAGGCAGAACTTGGAGAAGGGACTTGTTTAAGGTCATGGGTCTAGGTAGTGACAGAGCCAGGAAAATCTCAAATCTGTTCACATCCAGACTGAGCCTCTTTTTATTATGCTGTGCTGTCCCTTCCGAGCGTAGGAGATTCTAAACTGTAGAAAACTAACTGCATGTATAATTCCAGCCACCAGTAAATCCGATCTCATGTTTGATATATAAAATAAAGTATAAGCACTCTGGTAATGACCAACAGGACTTAAATAGGAATTGAAGAGATTTTTAAAAGACAGTCATTATTTAAGAAAAAAATTGTCCTTTCTCTGATTTCCACAGATATAACAAGAAAATTATGAATCTAGCTCTATCTTATTCCGTGTTTCCTGGCTAAAGAACAAATCGTGCTAGGACCAGGGCAAAGTGCCCATAAAGTTTGTCACATGTGAATGTGATAGAATAACAGAAATGAAAAATGGGAAAGGAAGGGGAGGGGTGGAACAGCCATTGATGGAGCCATAGCTGAGTTTCCTGTGGTCTGGGCTGGTGCCCAGGCACAGGTGGTCACCTGTTCCAGCATATATCTGTGTTACTCCTGTCCTAAAGCTCCTTTCCCTTGGTCTGGTCCCTGTCCACCTCTCTCCTCCCCATCTCATTCAAACCTCTTGAAAATTTGATCTACATGCACTTTGCTTATTTCCTTGTCTCCACTTTACCATTCCCAGTATGTGGTACCTGCTTTCGCTTCACAACTGATGGTTCTTGAATTGGGCCAGGGGGTGACGGGGGGGGGGAAGGGGGAGATTGAGGGTGTTTCCTGGATCTCTCTGTACATTTGGCCCCGTTGATCACTCCCTCCTTCTTCAAGTTCTCTGCTCCCTGGCTTCCATGGCACAATACTCCCAAGATCATCCTCTGATCATTCCTTCTCTGTCATGCATCACCTTTTCTTCCTCCTCCCAGGGGTCCTACTCAGCCCGTTGCTCTCCTCATCTCCACACTCTCTTGAATGTTCATCCACTGTCATGATTTATAATTACTCATAAATTTCACATGTAGAACAAATCCCCTTTCTGCAATGCAGACTTCAATATCCAACTGCCTGCCGTGTCTACTAAGCACCCTTCAACCCAACATGTGTAAACCAACCTCCCCTTAACCTAATTTCTCCATCTGTGCTCTCTGTCATTTTGTGGCTCCACTGGCCACTCATTCACCCAAATTAGAAATCTAAGAGTCATTTTGGGCGTCTCTTTTCCTACTTTGGTTGTTTTCCACATCAGCCCGATACCAGGACCTGCTAATCTCCCATCCTGAATACTTCTTGAGCCAATCTATAATGCCCATCATTACTGCCACTATTATAGTTGAGAACTGCTGCCAGGTGCTGTGATTTATCTCTTACTTGGGCATCTGCACCACAGAAATAACCTTTCTTCTATCAGCCTTGTCACTGTCAAATACACCGTACATACAGCCCAGAGCAAACCTGCCTTGCAAGCTTAAAACCATCTTGTGTTTTCCCCCTCTACTGGATAAAGTCCAAACTAGTCCCAACTTAAATTTTAGACTTCAATATGCTACAACTTAAATTTTAGACTTAAATATTCTACTTCCTGCCTCTCTCTGATCTTATCCTTAACTACTTCCTGTTGTAAGCTGTGCTTTCCAGCAATACATAACAGCTGGGAATTCTACATATAAACCATATCATGTCTTTGCTTTGATCTCTCCTTTGCCTCTAGGTCACTTCCCACTTCTCTTCCCTGGCTCACTTCTCATCTTCCTGTTGTCAGTCAACACAAGTGTGTCACCTCCACCACAAACCTTTCCTTTCTGTATCTTGTCATCCTCCATCCCAACTATCCTTATCAAACCCTGTGCATATCTTGTAATTGCATTAACCATATCCTTTTCTAATTTGTATTTTTTGTGAGCTATACAGCCTATTGACAGCTGTTAGCCACTTGTGAGCAATTTAATTCCTTCAACTAAATTCAGACACCTTTGGATGAGAACTTGGTGCAGAACTGAAAAGATCTTTGTCAGTTTCAATGCTGACAATTGAGTCAGGAAACTGTTCATTTAAGGAGGTAGGTAGGTAGATAGGTAGATTTATGTACACACACACACACACACACATACACATGCACACACGCACACACAGCCTTTGGCTTTAATTTAATTTGACTTTTCATTCTTCTGAACAGTAACTGAGTCACAAATCTACAAGTGTCTTTATTTTACCATCTCCATGAACATCAATACTTTAACTATATTTTACCTCTAAATGAAGCTGAAATTTGAAAAAGGCTATGTGATTGGCTTGCACAGAATACCACAATTAGTTTAGAAGCATCCCAAAAATCTATGTTCTCAATTTCCAGATCAATCCTCTTAGTATTTTATGACATTATTTCTCTGTGATGTTTAAAATTTACAGGTATATTTTATGTGATGTGTATTCAGTCACATGCCTAAAACATGGATTTTCCAGGGTGATCAGTTTCCATGCCAGAGAAAAGATTTATAATGCTTTATTTATCCACATTTTATATATGTATTTCATACCAAGAAGTAGCACACTGAGCTTGCTGTCCCCAAAAAATATTACAAATGCTATTTTCTAAGCAAGAAGAATGAGGTTTGTTTTTTGTTAATAAAATGCCAAACAAGCCTAGCCAACTTGCCCAGCATAATTAATTTGGAACATCTTTGGCAGTAGGCTACACAGTGTCACCCTCCATGCAAATATTTTGCAAAAATGTAGCTTAAGCAGTTTTTTTTTGGGTCTAGATTCTTTTCAGGATAAAGTTGGGAATTCAGGAATTGGGGCAGTTCTTACAACATTATAAACATTTCCAAAGACTGGTTAAATAAGCTCTATTATCCTAATCATTCAGCTCAACCCTTTCTTCCTACCCCCGACACACACACAAGAACTTCAGCACCTGGTCCTTATGGGTGCAAAGAAAGTGGCAAAGTTCAGAATAAAAAACATTACTTGTAGAGTCACTCAATTTCTAATTTATACTCCTGCTACCTATGTTTCACAGTACTATTTATTCACTATCTCTTTTCATTCTTCCTAGTATCAAAGAGGGAACAAACACACATTCCTTAAGAAATCACTCTGAGAATATCCTACAGAAATAGATTCCCAAAGAGAACACACCAAAATGGAAAAGAGGCCAACAGGCTCATTCTGTTTTTTAAGTATACCGTCCAATTTTAATTAGCATATTCTCTATTGTGTTTGTTCACCTCTTCTGTTGTAGCTCACAAGCAGCCTAAGATAAAACATAAACAGATCAGCATGACCATATTCCATGGAAACTTTGTTTACACAAATAGGCGGCAGGCTGGAGTTGTCCTACTGGTCATAATTAGCCAACTCTCCATTTAACTCATGACTTCCACTAGTAACTCTTGATTTTTAAGGTCATCAACAAAGATTAATGGTTCTATAGTGAGTAAAATTTTAGGTTATATCAAAGGCAAATGCATAAATTCTTTAAAATGTAGAAAAGATGAATAATGTTTAAGATCTCTTCCATATTTGAAGTTTCTACTGCTTGTATAATTGTTTCTTGAGGAGAGTGAGTAGATGATGATGGTCTAATGCTCTTACCCTGACTGAAGGGTCTGGTTCATGGCAGAGACATATTTTTGAACAAACAAACGCATGATTGGGACCCTATATGCCAAAATAAGTTGATCACACTGTAGCCAAAATATCAGACCCAATTTTTAAGACTGTTAATTCTCTGTGTTCTGTTATTTCAAAGGATCCCAGGTTAGCTGCACTGATATTGGGATAAAGATTGGTGCCTTGGACAGTGGTGAAAGCGGTGTGTGCTCCCACCTGAGCCCATGTTTTGAAACTGCTGCTTGTGGGGTTTTATATGGTGAGCCGGTATAGGTAGGTTTTCAATATGTAGGGTGCCATTTTTCCTCTAGTGCTTTAAAACTGTCTCATTAAAAACAAGAAGAATAACCCTTAGCTGTGAATGTGGGCAAAGGAGCAGGATGGATTTGCTAATATTTTTGACTCCTTAAATTTGAGGTTATCGTGGGCATCATTTCCTGGGTGAAGCTTTGAAAGTACTTCTGATGGGTAAGTGGCCATATGCCAGAAAAGGTGCTCTCAATGTCAATTAAAAAGTATACTATTCTATAGAATTCTGTGACCAACATAGGTAGCGGTAGGCTCCATTACAGAAGATCTGTAGTTACCTTCAACTTTCCTTGACTATAGGTGTCATAACTTATATTTATTATCTTTTGAAATGAATTGTAGAAGTAGTAGTCATCCTACTGAAATTTAGAGAGTTAAAAGGCACTCTCTCCTTTCCTCCTGCCCCTGCCTTCCCAATTCCACTTCCCTTCCCACATAGGACATCTGTTAACAGACTGATCGTTGTCTTTTTATACTTTTTCTACACGTATACTTGGCTCTGTGTGTAAAACCTAACTAGAGAGAGAGAGAGAGAGAGAGAGAGAGAGAGAGAGAGAGAGAGAGAGAGAGTGAGAGAGATGAACCTTCTATGCTAGCAGATGTNTCTGTTAACAGACTGATCGTTGTCTTTTTATACTAATCCTAACCAAATCCAGGTATAAGTACTTGTATGAAATATAGAGAGAGAGAGAGAGAGAGAGAGAGAGAGAGAGAGAGAGAGAAAGGGTGAGAGAGATGAACCTTCTATGCTAGCAGATGTAAATCTCTCATTCATTTAAAGTACTACTCATCGTGTAACCACTTTATACCTTTGTCCTCTCCCCACTTTAAGCACTGTGTTGTGCTTATGAAAATACATATTCCGAAGGTGTTTGTATCCATTAATTAAGGAGATGAAAACAGCTTTTCCCATGGTGGGGAAATGAATAACTACTTTTGTTAATTTAGTTTTACTTTGAGTCGGTTAACAAATGATTGTGGATAGCCTTGCAGGGTTTTACAGCAGCACTCTGCCAAATGCATCCTTGGTTCTTACTGCAGCATCATTTTTGTATAACTGTGTGTGTTTATAATTGTGAAACCATAGGACCCATGTATGCACATGCACATATGCAGATTTTTTTATTTCAGAGACCATTCAGACGGCCAGGCTCAGACAGGAGACCATTATGACATGTATCTGCCTTTGTCGCAATGGCATCCTAGCAGATATAGTATTCTCACATTGAGCTTTCAGAACATTCTACCATTCTACAATAATTATGACATGCTTTTAACCATCTTAACAAAGAGCATCTTTAACCTTCAATGTGCAGAAAACCTTGTACCTTACCATTCAGAGACAGCTATTTAAAAAATTTCCCAATTCACTGGCAGCTTTTTTCTCTGCACGATCTTCCCATCTATTCCAACTGTGTCAAACTGTGACAGAAACAGAGGAAAACAAGAATAGACTATACATGTCACTCACGTTGGCTGAGAGATAAGCTGAGAAAGCAAGAATTGAATGATAGAGGAATAAATGTACCATCATTTGACAAAGAACTCTTCTTTCAAGCTATATATAACGTATCCATGGTGAACTGAGACTATTAATAGTAATAATTATAGTAACACTTTAGATTTCTCTAGTGCCGTATAAGTTACAAAACCTTGCTCAAATTTTAATTCATTTCATCTTTTTTGACAGTCCCATCAATTAGTAAGGACAGAGCTTACTGTTTCCTCCCTACTTTCTATCTCTGCAGCTCTTTCCTAACCTGGTGTATCAGAGTCAGAGGAGGAGACTCCCCAGCCTTGAATACCACCCAAACGTCATTATGTTTGGGCATCATACTTGGTGATATGTTAGAATGTGGAAATTTCTGCTGTGGCTAGCATCCCCTCAGAGAAAATACAAATCACTGAAAAGCACAGGTCAGATAACTTAGAATTATTGAGGTGATGCTCCTTTTTTGAAATAGAGGCGTGTGGCAGTATTTAAAATGCATAGCATGGACTAATTCCTAAAATTTATTCTCAGTTACTTCATGGAGTCCTTTGGATTCCATCCATTTTTCTAGTAAATTAGCCACTGATAATCGTAGTTATGACCTGTAAGTTCGATAAGACAATGAAATGCTTCCTGACTTATTAAGAAGTGTTAATTTATGTCTACTCTGTATGTAGTTCTGAGTATTTTACTGTATTATCATTCCTTGGAAATTGGTCACCTTTATAGATGACATACACATAAGATTAAATGTCAGTAATGGCAATTTTTCTTTAGAAGTAAGTCCCTATTCCAAGTGCTGAATAAACATGCTTATACTGTACGTGGATTTTTTTCCTCCCTCGGTTTCTGTGGGTGTCTAAGGTCTTGACTTATTTGTTCATTAGCCATAGGTCATACTTGAGAAAAATAATGCCAAGCATTTGTATGATGCTTTATTATGAACCAGTGCATTCATTGTCAACATACAATACAGTGTCCAATTTCTTATATAAGCCTCAAAAGGTATTATTACCAGCATTTGATAAAATAAGCCTCAGGGACCCTAAGTGGCCCAAAGCCACATGGCTAATAAGTAATAAAGAAGAAACCCCATTCCATCTGTCCAAGTCAAGAACTTTGTCCATCAAGCCACAGCCATCTCAGAAATTCGTCTCCCAGAATTTGTGTCAGGAGGTTTCAGAGGGCCATGGGCCTCTTCACTTATAAGTCCATCTGGTGGAGTTTCTAGAGCTTGCAGAGGAGCAAATATCAACCAAGAAATCAGAGATTCAGAAAATGTGTTGTAATCCTGATTATCAGTGAACATGGATAATGTCCCCAATATTAGATTGCGTTTCATCCACCTGGAGAGGTGCATAGAATGCATCATTTTGTAGAGAGATGACTTTATTTATCTTACAATACAGCCAAGAGCAGGACCCTTTGTAATAGCTTTTTACCGTATTTGAGAATACTAAGCTTTGAAAGGAACTATAGGTGTGGGCATTTTCCATCTACCTTGGATACAAAACAGATTTTCTGCCTTTGATGAAAAGAACAGGCAGTGCCCATTCTCAGAAGAGAGAGTGAAATGAAAGAGCTCTGAACGCAAGGTTTTAGCATCACCTCTCGCTTTAATTACATTCTAACCAAAAACCTGTTTTTAAACAAGCTGCCCCGATATTAATAAGTGACATAGAAAAGTCACTGCCTAGAATATGCTCATATGAAAAGGGGCATGAGAAGGTGAGGGGCACCTCTGAGGAAGAAGCGCCTTCACCATTAATAATTACCTGGAAGGAACACACAGTGCCTGGGAAGTTGGGCTGGATTCACAGAAATAGAAATCAAAAACATTAGGGCAAGCCACTGCTTTTTCCCTGAGATATTGCTGATGCTGAATGCTAACTTCCTGCTAGAATAAAGCTGAAAGCAAAGCCATCCTGCACTCATCCCTTCTGGAATATTCAAGAGAAATGCCTCCTGTATTCATTAAGCCCCTTGTAATTGTTTCTGGTATGTCACATATACTGGGAATAGAGAGAACAGAAGAAGATTGGGAGGGACTTTTTTTTTTAAAGATTTTTATTGGGGAATTGGGGGATGGGAACAGTGCTGGGAATTGGGGGAAGGGGAACAGACAGACAAGTTGCTGTCATTTTGTTCTTCAGTCTAGTTGTGGAGGCATTACTTCACTCCTAGTTGGCACCATCATTGTGCTCTTCCCAGGCGAGGCAGATCAGTCGCCGGCTTCTGGATGGCCGCTCACTGCAGCTGCTGGCCGCTCACGCTGGCTGCTGGCTACATACAGTAGCCCATGGCAACCCACTGCCACAGGGGCTGCAGCCTACGCCGTCGCCGGCGACTCACAGCAGCCCAGCTCCAGGTTGAGCTGTTGTTCAGCATCTTAGCTGTGGAGGGCAGTGTCACTGGCCCTCATATGTGGGATCCGAACCGGGGCCCTCTGGCGTCCCAAGCCAGTTCTTAACCATCGCGCCACTCGGCCGGCCCTGGGAGGGACTTTTTTTTAAATGTGCTGTCCAGTCTTCAAAGAATTGAATGAGTGGCCCCAGAAATAATCATGCTTTAAGTATGACACTGTCATTTACAAAGCCAGCAAAGAAAATATTGAAAGGAATTCTGTCAACATTCTGGGACAGCGTAATTTTGAACAATCAGGCATAATGGCACGATCAAGCTTGATGTCATGTGGCATGACCTGGAATGCTGTGAAATTATAAAACTTGCAAACAAAAGGGAATGAGAAATGTGGAATGGTGGAATGGAGGTAAGCTCGAGATTCCAGCTCTGTCCCCTCTGACTTCACTGATATGCAAATTGTTTCATTCTGTCGACACAGCAGAGGTGAAACAACCAAGGTTTCCTAAGAAAGGAATTTCCAGCTTCACCACAGAAGAAGATAAATTTTGCATTTGGAATGTCTGAGAGTATCTGAAGTGTTCCCTCATTAAAATTTATGATCAGAATTAATTCACATTCTTTTCGTTAAGAACCAAGTCACCTGGGTTGAATTTGTGCGGGGCTTCATAAAGAAAGGATAATGAGAAATGACAGCAGGTCTGTGGACTGGCCAGTGAGGACCACTCATAGATCTGATCTTTTTCTTTCTTTCTTTCTTTTCTTTTTTTACTTTCCATTTGGTGTTTGGAGATTATTTGGTATTGGGGAACTAAGGTCATTTGTTGGCACTTGTATATGATACAAAATAAGTAGAATCCTTTTTAAAATCTCTGAGGTTAAAGGATTTAAACAGCCTTAAATGAAACTCAAACATGTGGCAATGAGAAAAAATAAGACTGCCACAGGAAAATAAGAATGTTGCTTGTCAAGAACAATTTTGTGCCTGGCGCTGTGCTCAGGGGACTTAATGATACTTGCAGATAGAAAGCCTGAGCATGGGATAACTTTCCCACAACGTTGCTGAAACGGCCCATTATTTTTTGCTACAATGGCTCATCATCTGAAGTAAGAAACCAAATACTCTGTCTGGATCCTCATTGCCCCTGTTCTCCACATCCTCTTGGTTGAAGAAAGCCGAGTACATATCTCCTCTTCATGTCTCTATCGCCTGGGTAGGTAATTCCCCGTTGACGATGTTGACATCTCTTGCCAGTAGAAGACTGTGCATTTCCTTGGCCTTTCCATTTTCCTTCTAATAATTCAGTTGCTATCAGGAAATGTTAGTTCTTCTCTAACACTTCAACTGCCTTCTTCTACCTCCATGAGTTCTAATCCTAGAACTGCCCCTCACTCGATGATACTTGAGACAGATGAGTATTTCTGGCACACACCATGCTCCTCTAGAGAGGCCGAGGCTGATTATTGCTACAACCTTATTTCAGAATGATGGTCTGGTGGGCTGTGCATTTGTAAGTTGTGCCTTCTGAATGTTGACAGTGGTCAGCTTTTACAGGTACAGATGGAGGATTAAAGTCTAAGCCTTGTGTGCTTTGTCTCACCATTCCATTTCCTGTCTATCCTCTGTATACCGGATGAAGCTACACACTGATCCTTTTATTCAAAATCTTAATTCTTGATTAGGGTGCTACTTTATACATCAATACTTCCTTCCCCTCAGGATTGCCGAAGTGTATGCCGCGTCCGAGACACTGGGCATGAGGCAAAGGCTCCCCTCCTCACTGCCAGCTGCTTGGAGACCAGGTGCTGCTTAAGTCCCGTGGCACCTGGACCCCAAAAAGGCAGTTCAGTGCATCCTGGGGACATCCAGGCAAAAGTGTGAGCGTTACCTCGAATAGCTTCTCCGTGGTTCTCCTGCTGGGTTTCTAGACTCCTCGCGCTCTCTCATAATGGTGTGTCCATTTTAGAACGGAAAGGAAAGAAGATTTCAATCTGTTCCTTTCTCTTTATGTAACACTTACCAAATAGCTCAGTGCAAAGTGGGCATTCAGCGAGTAATTTTCTTTTAGTACTTGCGTTACTTTCTCTTTGCGATGGAAATTTCTATTTCAGATTCCTAAGCAGCCATTTCTAAGTCACCCATGTGGCCTCAAAGAGTTGGCACTTAAGCATAAGCCTAAGCTTTTAGAAAATAGAGAAGGGAAGGGAGCAAAGAAAGAAACAGATAAGCTGAATGCAGGGACAGCTTCACTACAGCTGAATTGCACAATTGTTAACATTGCATCCCTACCGTCCAGGTCAATTTCACTTCAGTAACTCTGTGCAGACATCTGGGTTATGATATTTAAAGAAAAACAATTAAGCAAGCAATCGTTTTCTGTTACTTTAAACCTAACCTTATAGAAAAATCTACTCCTGGCTCTTGAAGTGAGTGTCTGACAACATTGCACGCTCTGATGATTTTTTAGGTGATCCTGATATACCCGGTGATTTGCCTGTATGCTTGCAAATTAAAGGGGAATGAAATTATTGGGTTGTCGGAAAAGTCATGATGCATCTTTGCAACAAAAAACAGGAAAAATACATCATGACTTTTCCAACTACCCAATATATGTGGAGCTATTGTCACAGTGAATTTTTAAAGCCAAATTTTCCATGAACTGAAAGGATTTCCTGTGACTACAACCAATTTTCCTAAGATCTCTATTAATATTTTCACATCCAAATGGCAACATTTTGATTGTTAGTGCTAAGCTGCCACTGGAGGCTAGTCTTATACAAACTACATGTAATAATAACAACAGCAGATATTTATTGAGTGCTCACTATGTGCCATGCACTGGGTTAAGCATTTTAAATGGATTTGTGTATTTGATCCTCACAACCCTGTGTGGTATATTTATTTCCATTTTATAGATGAGGAAACTAAGTCACAGGGAGATCAATTAACTGATCCGGTTTGAAAAAGGTAGTGTCAGGATTTGACATCAGGAGGCCTGATTCCATGAGTCAACCATTACTTACATGCTCCACTCAGAGGCCCTATTTAATCATCTTTGTACTTGCAGTTCCTGTCTTACTTGATGCTTTCTACATTTATTGAGTATCTTCCAGAATTTAAGGTTTAAAAGAGTAAAGGGTACCTTGAAATGATCATCACTGAGAATCCATTTTGCTTCTGAGTGCATCTAACTTATTGTGAAAGATGGAGATGCTGGCTCACTCTGGAAGAAGATGCCTGTAAAGTAGCAGAAAAAGTGAGCCTAAGGGCCAGAGCAGTTCACAGAGTAACACTTTCGCTCCAGGCATATTAATTCCACTCATAGGAAAGAAAGAGCCAATGTAAAGAAACCACCCTTTGCTATAAATCCCCATCCATGATGACATCGGTTTGGTTGCCGTGGCCGGACAAGGGGAAGAGAAGCAACGGGCAAGGACAGACTCTGGGGCTAAACTGCCTGGATTCACATCCTAGCTCTACACTTCCTCACCGTGTGATCTGGGGCAAGTTCTTTGCTGCCTCTGTGACTCTGTTTCCTTATCTGTAAAAGGGAAATAATAGTATTTACCTAATAGAGTTGTCATGGGGATTAAATGAGGTCATGCATATACAGCGTTTAGAACAGCTCCTAGTGAGGCACATAGGGAGGACATAGAAGTGCTTGCTGTTATCATCGTCATCATCATCATCATCTTGAGGTGTTCAAACATTGTGTGGCAAAAATATAATAGACACTGGTTTTCTATGTAGACATTCTCAGGACCTCATAGAGGAAGAGGAAAATAATAGAGGAGATTTATTTTAGTTGGACTTTGCTAAATAAAGCAATTCTTTGACCACCTAGATTTATTTTGGTTTTAGAGTTTGAGTGGTAATTTATAAGTTATTCAGCTAATGTGTTGTCGTGACTCAGTCTGAAGGTGGAATTTTGCTCCCAGCAAAAGAAAATTTAGCATCTAAATTGAACTGTTATTCAATAGAAGCAGACTGACCACTATCTTGAAAAATCTGAAGATAGGAGTGGCAAAAAAATGGGAGATAATCCAACCTGCAAAGTCCAAGTGATTAGGGAAACTGGGGTTCGGAGTTGGATGTAGCAAATTTATTTTGGGGTGAGATTGGTAAAGTGTAGCTCATAAAGCACAGTTCTGATAGATTCTGATACGTTTAAACCTTCACCCCTGCTTTCTTGAAAGATTTGGAATGGACGCTCTCGGACACCGTCTGAGGGTAGCCATGGGGGTGAAAGAGGCTTTCTTCCTTCAAGGCAATTTGGTCCAAGTCTGCCAACTCCCAGATGGGGGAAGCCTGGCAAAATTCCAGAGGTGATTAGTGCTGTATCTATTATTTCACAGGGTTGAGTATGTTTGGGTGGAAGAAAGGGGAAGCCTATAATTTCATAGCTCTTAGTAGAACATTTCTACTAAGCCTCTTTTTTATTATAAAATCTGGTGAAAGGATCTCAATGTTCAGGATGATTTGAAGGCATTGTACTGTCCCCAGAATAGAATGCACCCACGGTGTTACTAAATCTTAATGGTACAAGTGGGAAGAGTGTAAATATTTCCTCCAAAATATCGACTGTCATTTTGACACACGTTTGGGTGAGATCCACATTATCTTTTCAGTTATTTGAACGCTGAGAATGTTTCTCCCATACATATAAAATCAGAGGTGTAACCTTAACTTAGACCAGTTAGGGGAGACTATTGCATTTTAAAATTGTGCCACCACCGTCTTGTTTAGAAAAAATAATGACTTGGGTTAAACCGAATGTTGCATTATCAGCTATTTCAACACCCATATTCATCGTTGCCTGTAAAGTGTAAGCATTATTATTATTATTATTATTTTGTAGGGTCTTTGAATTACATTCTAAATTACTACCATGTAAATAAATTAGAACAACAATCACGCCATGTATTTTGGTCGTCATGGGTCATTTTCATCAAATGCCTAGTTATTTCATTGTGCAATTAGGTGAAGACGCTCCGCCCGAGCATCCATGGGTCAGCTATGTGGACTCTAGCTGCCAAAGGCGCTTCTCCTTCTGAACAGAGCGCTTTGCTCAGCCAGTGTAGACATGGCCTGATAAACAATGGAATGTCTCCCTTGAGAGCTGGAGTTCGGATTGATCCAAATCTTTAACTCAAAAATGTGCACAGGTTTGATGAGCGGTTAAAATGCCTGCATTTTAGTGAAACGGGAGGTTAAATTGACAGTAATGTGAAGAATAGCATGATTTATAATGAACTTGAGAGGCAGTAGCACTCTGTTGCACAAACTAATCAAGGGACTATCAAATCAAAGTTTTACCATCAGCTTAAGTATCTGTGGCAGGGAGGTTGTTCTTGTAGGTTTATATCTGTCAGGTCTTAACACTAAACCTGTCAGATTGCAACATGGCCTTGTCACTTTTAACCAAGATGTCACATATGTTATAGGAAACAACCTGCTTTGTGTTTTCTTCTCTAGGATTCTCCTAGGAAAAGCAAATGTGAAAGGAATTTTTTTAACACTGCTTTTTTTTATTTTGCAGATTCTCAGGCTGATGAAATGAGTGATGGAGTGGGTTGCCAACTATAGTTACTCCATTCAATGCAGAATGGCTGCAGGGAATAAATTCAGACATGCCCAAAGAAGTTTGCCCAGGGTGAAACAAATACCTTTGAGGTTTAAATCAGGTGTGTGAAGAATGCTGGAAACATGACTATTTCTTGTTCTTGTTCTTCTTTTTTTTTTTTTTTTCTATATTTGTCAAGGAAAGTTGGAAGGTTGGTGGTTTTTGTGGGTTCTCCCAATTCTTTTAATGTTATAAAATACTCCCAAAGGTTAACCTACCTTCTCTCCTAGGATTTGACATGCTCTACTTCACTGTCTCAAAGAGTCCTCCATTTCATCAAAACTTTAGTCTTCAAAGGCATGATTGTGTTTTTTCATAGTCAAAAATGGTTTTATTTTGGAGAAATTTTAAAACTGAGAATGGAAGTTTCATAGGCTTTATTTACCATTTGTCAATTTCCTTAGAAAAATTAATGCTACCTGTAATATATGAGTTAGCAGCAAGGTACCAAAGAAAACGACGTTCAAATTACTTTTACCAATACGTGTTCATGTTATTTTTAAAAAGTTGTTAAATGGCTCAGGAAAATCAACCAAAAGTGTCTTTTTTTAGGAAATGTAGATCACATTTCCTTACAGGATGAAGTTGTACTTAATAGCGTCTGTTAAATTCATTCAGAAACTACACGATTTTTGTTGCTATATTTTGTTACAAAGGAAGGAGAGGCTGTTTCTACAGGTGTCATAGAAAAATCAATACTGAGCCACGGGCTATTGGATCCCATGGAACCATGGAGACTTGGCAGTGAAATGCTTCTACAGGTGAGCAGGGGCATTGATTTTCCTTCTCATGACTAAAGAAATATGACACAAGGAATGGAGGCTAAATTTAGGAATGGAAAAAATTCTGATTTGAAACTATGCCTTTAAAAAATTAGTGACAATTTTTGCAAGAAAATGAAGAAATTGAATGAGAATTTCAGCATATAAAATTTTCTCATCTATTTCTCTTAGATTCACTTCTTTTCTTTATTCTTTTGGGTACTTTTTTGGGGAAAAAAGGACCATTTGGCCAACATTTTATCTGTAATTCAGATCTAGTGATTTCCTTGTGGAATACTTGTGTTATACAATAGAAAACAGTCTCTCAAACTTATAACCAAGAATGCAGTAATTCTTCACCTTCTAAGAAAAAGCATGTTACTTACATAATCATACTTAAAAATTTGAGCCCATCTCTGACCTTCCTTATTTAAACAGTGTATTTTTCCAGCCAACTTGTGCCAGAATATTTAGACATATACTTGCTTATTTGTTTGCTTATTTTGCAGTTTCTTCTAGATTTTGCAAAGTTGGAAAGCTATACATAACGCATTAGTAGTTTTACTGCATTGCTTAGCATTCTGTCCATGCAGGCAGACGGTGTTCCTAGGTTTGGAAGTATAAATCCCAGGAGAAGTAAACTGAAGAACATTTTATGCATCACTCATTCTATTATGAGCCCTCTGATGTCCCATCTCTCTACAAGGTAAAAGATTTATTGTGAGTTGGCGTCTGGCAGTACAAAATGACGTATACTAATGGCTCTTACTTCCAAGTGTATGTTTTTAGAACTCATAATGGGGAGTATAGGAATCATTTTATAAGCAAAAGAATAATTGGAACAATTTAAGTTACTCACACACGCTCTGGTACCCTCATCTCTCCCCAGGTAGCATTTGGTTGTTCTACCCTGGGACCCACATTCTGTAGCATTGTCTTCCTCATGTGAAGTGAGATGGTAAATTGGTCATTTTTACAATGAATTTGAGCAGAGTATATTATCAAGGAAGATAATTCAGGTCTCAATGCAGAAAATTATCAAATTACCACTTTGCTATGTCTGGGGGTCAATATAATTTGAGTTTTAATATTTTGTGGGATCAAAAATTGATTATAAGAAAGTTAAAATATAAAATGCTAGCAAGTCCGTGGTAATATATAGAAATATCTTACTATTAATTTCTTGTGTTTGCTGATGGTGGAAAATTCTTATTCTTTTTTCCCTAAATTTCCAGATTGGCCAAAGCAACGGCAACAATTGTTTACAATTTGTACTCTAGCTTTAGATCATCCTGTTAATATCCTGACTGATTTTCATGAAAGACAATATTCTATAAGAAAAACTATTAGAAGCCTGATATGGCATTATTAATAAAATAACATGGAAAATGCAACATTCTGGATGTCCCATCTGATGAGGTAAGATTTTATCATGCCCTACAGATTAGGTTACATTAGATTTTATTTATCAATCTCCCAGCCCCAAGAAAGTTTTCATTTATTAATTTGACACACAAATGTGTAATATAAAGCTTCATATACATTGTCTAAACTGTGACCAATTTGAGGCATTTAAAGCCAAGCTACTTAATGTCTTTTATTTCTGTATTAATTACATTATTTTACTATCTTTCATCCTTTGCAGCTTAGAAAATTATGACTCATTAAGCATGTAACATATTTCAATAAAAATAAATTATGTACATTACAGTTTTTATGGGGGAGAAAGGCATACTCTTCTCTAACTTTTGATGAGGTGTAACTTTTGATGTATGAATTCTTAAATGTGAACAAACCCAAAACAATGGCACTTTGAAGTGTTCTGAAGTTAAAATGGGAAATAAAGATTTTGTGATAAGTGACAGCCTTGTGGTTACTGTTGTAAAACTGCAACACCCACTTGAGAAGGGAAAAGTACAAAAGATAATGAGAAGGTAACGGAAGAGCTGGACATATGGAAAGTTCCAGGGCCTGTAGATATAATATGATGATAACGTAAATATCTAGCCCTCTTAATTTGGTCACATATGCTACAATCCATCACAGTGATAAGGTGCTGTCTTTGTAGTTCAAAAATATTAGTGTTTTCAACATCATTTAAGTTTATACCAAAATCTCCCAGAATATATAAAATATATTTAATCCACATATCTACTAGATAATTTGTGGTCTGTAAAATATCATGAATTTCTGAGGGGAAAAGTGACAATGAATTGAAGCATGATTGCCTTCAATGTGGAAGTAGTCTGAGCTGCCATATTTGGCCAGCATAGTGTCTTTGACTCATCATTTTCTTTTCTTGCTTTGTTGTCATCCTTCCGGTTCTTTCTGGGTCCGTCTCTCTTTTGTTTCCTTTTGACTCTCTATTGTAGTTCAGTTGACAGTTAAGGAACAGAAACAGAGCAGTAAGACTGCATGACTACATTTTCCCAGTGCCACCAGCTGGGAGTTAAGCTGACTAACATTGTGAAAACCCAGCCCATTTCGATCACAGCAGGCATGGCAGGTAAAAGCATTTCTGTATTAAAGTACACACTTTGTTTCTTTAGGTTCTTGGTCTAATTTCTCTTGTTTGCCTGTTGCGGGGGAAATGAAAATAGGTTGGGGACCAAATGCCTGGGGTATTTAATCAAATGCCCAGCAACTCTTGATTATAGGATGTAGAAATTTCACTTTTGAGGATTAACTAGGGTGGATTGTGTCAACCCAAATGCGTTTCTTCTTCTTCCCAGCATGTTATTGGGCTACTTCCTACCACTGCCTACATACGATGTAGTGCAAGAGTTCCTAGTAGTTTTGACAATAACTCCTGGGTCAGCAGAAACTGAATATGCAGGGTGAAAATTCCCATTAAATGTAGGTATTTGCGGAGTTCCGCAAGCAGTACATTTTACGTGCTAGTGTTTGCTTGCATGAAAAGCAGACATCGAGAATTGCTGTGTTCTTGTAACTTGATGACTATTTCCTAAGTGGTAAGTATAAACCTCCTTAAATATTTTACGAAGCTCACTTAATCAAGCGAATATCCTAAAGCACATCACTATATTGATCCTTGACCTTTTGACCTGTCACCCTGCCAAGTTGGATGCCTTTTTCTCACGTCCTTGCAATGAGAGCTTGGGGAGCAGTAAGAGTGAGGAAAGGCGTTGGCCCTTCCCCGTGAGCAGCAGCGGGCTGTGGAATTGTCTCCTCAGGGGGATTTCCTTGCAAATGGTGAAATTGGGATGAATAATATCAGTTTGCCTTCATACTGAATATATTTTTAGGAAGCTTAAGAGGGCTATACAAGAGTCACCTAGGAGAGATAAATGTAATATACATTTAAGGTGGGAAAACTAAATTGCTGAGATGTGTCAGATTATTGTGATAATGTCATAGCTCATTTTATGTATACATCTAAATATTCCTCAGCTAGTGCCTGCATTCCATATATTGAAATAAATTTTACAGAGCCTCTCTTTCCCTGGAGTTAGAGCCTTAATAACCACCATCTTACCCTGGACTATAACCCTAGTTTATTTTGTTTTATGTTTTATCACTGTCCTATGAATATATCTTACCAGATTGGATCAAAAGTTAACAGAGGGTGCAGGGGAACAATAAAATAACTTTTTCTTTGAAGTTTTAGCAAAAAAAACCCTATAGAAATTATTAAAGGCCCAATAGATGCCTGTACCATGGCTGTACCTGGAATAGTTTCAACAGTGTGAGGTGAGGTCCCTTCTGTTTTAGCCATCAGACAAATTCTTGAACCACTTTTGGTCTCAAGTTGACAAAGATTTTTTATTTATAAATGTCCCTTGGGGTCCATAAGGGATCTGTGATACTCATTTATTTTCTAAAGAAAGGTTCAGGATCAATAAGTTCAAAATATTCCAGTCACCAGTTACTTGCTTCTTTGCTTGACTAACTCAGCACTGCCGTCGACATGTCCAGATTCTTTCGGACACTCGACTTGGCTAACCTCCGCTGCACTTTAGTGCACTAAATGGCCTCCTGGTTACCTAGTAGCATGAGAGCTCACACTTGTTTAGTTAGTGCTCTTTGGCGTTCAGAGCCCTTTCCTGGGATCGTCATGGTTGGGGGCAAGAGGTTGAAAGGTGTGGGGGACAAGGATGATATTTTTGCATTTCTTTTTCCAACTCGTTAAGTGAAAAGCAGTGGAGAATAGAAATTGTCTTTCTTTTGGTTTTTGTTCAAATAATTGCATGAAATGTGAATCATAGCATGATTGTTTTAGAGAGGAGAAAGGGAAGGAGGCAATTACCCTTTAGTGACCGTGGTTCTTAGGGGCCCACTGTGCTATCTGCTAATATACTAAAAGGAAGGATGCATCGTTTCTCTCTAAAGTGACATTATAAAAAAAAAAAAAAGGTTCCCTAAACAAGATTCATTTTAAAATAGAAAGGTCAGTCGTCCATGATCCAGGGTAAATACATGTGTACACATTCATATGCGTATACTTATCCAAATTTTTCAGCTAAGTGATAAAAATGGTGGAAAGGAGAAAACAGACTCCCTAAGTTAACCTTAAGCATGTAGCAAAGCGAGTTCATTTTTATTTGAAGCTGTGAGTTTTAGCTTAGAAATTCACTTATATTTTATATCCCATTCCATTCTGTATCATGATGGTTTTATTATTTTAAAAAAATTTTAATTTGCTTATCTTTGAGTAAATCTGATATTTGCGATGGGTTTGCCATGTTTGCCCTTTAATGACTCACTCAGAGAACATTTGTTGAGCTCCTACAGTGTACCAGGCACTATTTTATCTCTCTCCCCCAGCACTCTCACATATACGAAACACTCCTATGTGAGTTTGGAAAGTGCAGAATAGAGATACACAAGGTTGTGAGACAGACGAATTGGCAGTAGATCGGTGAATTATAAATAACCATAAAAACTTGATACTGTGCACATTTTTCTGCCCAGGGATTTTATATGATTATTGTCAGAATTTAGGAGAAAGCCTCATCAAAGTTGTATATTTTTTTGTTGAACTTAAAACAATTCCTTCAAGGTTTAGAAGGTTACATTTTCATCGTTTTTCAGAGATACAGAAAGTTCTTATTTTTCATTTCTACTTTTGGCAAATGCTCTACCTTTAAAGTTTATATCATTCCATTTTCACTCTCCCTCCTTGTTTCCCATCTTTTCTGAAGGTGCATTGCTGAATTTTTTTCCTTCTCAGTGCATTTTTTGTGCACTTGGTATGTGTTAAATCAGGAGATTAAAAACTCAATGGCTAGGGCTTCTGCCTTTATGGCTGCAGGGTCTAAAACATTGGGCCTTGTGTGTGTTTATGATAAAAACATTGTAGCTTAAGTTTAGTACACAAATGTAGTGGCTACATTGGAATTGGATCGACTGGTTTGATTGCTTACTCTACCACTTACTAGCTATATGAAAATCAGTTCCTAAACCTGTTTCTTTGGTTATTAAATAAGAAAAGTAACATACCCACCCCCATTGGCTTACTGTAAAGATGAAATGCAATAACAAGTATAAAGCATAGTGCTTGGCATGTGGTAAGAGGTCAAAACACATTAGCGATGATCTTGAGTGTAACTATTCCTTATTGCATGTGTGTGCAGATACACACATAACCCATCTACACAAGTGTTCTAGAGGATGCATGATTCAGAGAGTGATGGCTAATCTTAGGCAACATTGTGAAAAGTCAACATCTGCCTGCACCACCGCCAGCTTTTATTGAGAAGGTGCATCCTCTCCTTCCTCCCTTTAAATGCCCAGTGCGCTGCCTCTCTTCTTCCCTTTACTTGTAGAGCCTCCTTTCAAGCAAGGACCTGAAATGTATCCACACAAAGGTCTAGATGTCTGAGAACATTTGAGGTATTGCCCTTGTAAAGGTCGCTGACCTCTCATGAAAGATCAGAATTCTGGGCTGATGAGATTGCAGGCATCTGGCAGCAGCTGGAGAAATGTGTTTGCCAGTGTGCTCTCTCCCTTGCCTGTGGAAATCTCCCCTGAGTGGGAATGGTTAACTAGGCCACGGGGTGAACTTAGTTCTGCAGCTGAAGGTGCCTGCTGGGGCTCTTCTAGGGGTTGTCTGACATCCTCAAAGGCAGCCTCTCTCTCTAAGCCTGGGGCCATTTAGGAACGTCAGTCAGCTTTTCCTTTTCCTTTTTTTTTTTTCTCATTTGTGTCTGTGGGTTTTTGAAACTAGTTATGCCTTAGACCACAAGCTGTAGTCCTTTGAACATTTTTTTCCTAATACTCTTCTTTATTTTTGGATATACATCCGTGTTTTTCTACCCACATCTCATCCATATATTCATTCTTGGTTGCCCATTGTATTTCTTTCACAAAGGCCTGTATTCATGATTTAAAGTTTTTTGTACATCAAACTATTATGCTGGGACAGTCTCTTGAAATACTCTTCTTTTTCTTATATAACGACTTCACCTGCATTTTCTGTGCATAGATTTGAGGGTTGGAAGGAGTGGGTTCAAGCTGAAGGTATGCCTTCACCAGCATTATATGCTTGGAAAAACATTTAGCTTCTCTACCTGGGTTTGTCAATGAAGTGAAAATAAAGGGTCCGCCATGGTGTTGTAAGAATCAAATCAGAGTGTTTTGTGAACTCAAAAATGATTAGACCATTTTTGGTCTTTTTATCCATATCTATCTCCTCAAGCAATTTTTTTTTTTAAGGGAGGGCATGAAAAGACACATTATGGCTAGGAGTTTGTGAAAGAAGAGATAGAATTATCTCTTTGACTTTTCCCCTTATTACCTGAAATGGCTATTACGTGCATTCTTATCACTGTCAGTTGTCTCTGCCAGCCTGATGTCATTTAATGCAGAGACGGCCCCAAGGAGAATGTTTTCAGAGGAAAATATAAGAGGAGACATGTCCATTGGTACACAAGGGGCCCCTATTGATGGGCTAGAAGCACAAAGTGTTTCTTATAGGACCCAGATCATTCTGTACAGCATCTGTAGGTGGCTTGGACAGGGTGAGATGCCCCCAGCTCACTTGGGAGTTTGGACTAGGATCATTAGGCAGGACATTTTCAGGATCCTCTACACAAGTGAAGAAAAAATAAAAGCTGATATTTTTCAAGTGCCTACTATGGGCAAGGCACTTTCAATAATAACTGCTAAGTATGGGTTCTTGCCAGACACAGAATAGGTGCTGAGTTGCAGACTTGACCCAGTTATCTAAGCCTTACAACAACTTTGTGACACTGGTATTATTGTGTCCATTATACAGTTGGGGAAACCGAGGGCTCTCTGACAGCAAAGCCAGTGTTTTCTGAATGTTCCTAAGCTGAGATATAGATAGCATTGTGTGTACTTTGCAGATGAGGCAGTTGGGACACAGAGGGTTAAAGTAACTTGTCCCCATAGCTCTATGTGGAAGAGCTGAAATCCCGACCAGGTCGGCCTGACCTGTCACAGTAGACACCCCGCTGTACTGAGCACTCTTAATTCTCAAAAAGGACCCTTTTTCCCCCTCTTAATGACAAGCCGTTATGGATTGATGTTTTTGTTAAATAGAATAAAATAGAATTATCTGGAAAGATAAAATGTAAAAAGACATATAAAACAAACTCAATTCTTTATTATTGGATTCAACAAACATAGACTTGCTGTGTCATACTGCTGTAGGCACTTCTAAACACTTGCTCCCAATTCCTGGCTGATACTGTGGGGGACCAATAACAAACCCCCTTGCAGCAGCACCAAAGCACAGGCAGTGCTTGGAGAAGGAGCACTGCTGTGGACCTGTGGGAGATGAAGATAAGGCAGTTACTTCACTCATTAAAAGAAGTCTCATAGCCATAGAGTCAATTTCAATATTCACCAGTAAGGCCTTGAATAATACCCAGGTCGGGAATATACTCAAGCACAGTTAAGTTTTAAAAGTCATGGCCTCTATTTTTGGGCTTTTTTATCTCACCAAAGTTAAACAGAATGTATTTATATTCCAACAGGAATTAAAGTAATTTTTATGGCATACATCTATTTGAAGGCCTATCCTCGCATAACCTACATAAGCAAGAAATGTAGACCTCTGTAAATCAGCTTATTTGATATATAATAGAGATATCACTATATTGCAAGTATATATCCCTCTCTCCAGAGGACAGGCTCATTGTTGTATTGATTAATTAATGTTCTCTCCTGCTGTATTCAAGTTGGTTAAAGAAATTAAAAGAAACATGATAAAACCCGCAAAGCCAACATTTCTAGTTTGTCCCCACAGTGGCTAGAGCAATGCTTGTCACCTGCTTCCTCTTGCTGGGCAAAGCAAGTTAGCTCAGCGGCGGTCCCTCTTTCAATATTCCTGAAAGCAAATCTTAAAATAGAACAACCATGAAAAACAGCCAACACATTTCCCAGAGGAGACCAGGGTCTGTGACACATGTCCATCTCCCCATCCATCTATAGACGTGTCTGCAGGAAATAAATGAGAAAAAAAGGCTTAACTAGAAAATGTCAGAGTTGCTATTTTTGATACTTCTTTAACATCATACCCAGATGTCAAGACGAAACTTAGTTTTTGCCTGATTTCTGGCCCAGCCATCTGCACCCATCACTGCTGTTTGGAATGTTATGTTTATAAGGCGTTCATATTAGTTATGGTTAATCTTAATTTGGCTTAGGAGAAGAAGGCCTAGATTAGAGGATCTATGTGAACCAACCATTGCATCGCAAATATTATAGTTACATTAATGGGGGACTTAGTCTGCATTCCGTAAAGGTTTAAAAAAATGGCAGAAAATGCACAGGATCCATGTTTGTTCTTAAAATGGAACCCTTCTCTGACCATTATTGTAACCTTAGCACCCTGAAATTCATACATAGCTCCACTTTTGTTTTTAGCAATGTCCTACCTTGGTATCTAGTCCATTGTTCAAATTTCATGAAATCATTCATCCATTGGTCATTCATTTATGGTGTACCCACTATGTGCTAGGTCCTATGAGGACTGCTAGATCTTGGAGAAACAGTTGTGGCAAATTGCTTCCACGTGCAGAGTTTCCAGCCTGGTTAGGGAGGTTCAGGGACAGAGATCCAGATTTAGAGCCTTGTAGCACTTGCCATAATAAACAAAGGGATTGACTGGACTATGAATGTAAAGGAAGTGACAAACTGGGGCTGTGCAGCCTACATCTGGAAAAATAAGAACTTTAAATTTAGTAATGGTAAATACTTGTATAAATATTTTGTGCAATGTGACTTTCTTGGGACTCTTTTCAATCATTCATGACCTGTTTTCTTGAAACTCTTATTCAGTCTCCCACTGGAACTACTGTTTTTACAGAATATTTCATATTGCTTCTCTGCTTCTCCACATCATATACCTTGTGTCTGGACAAAGGCTAGATGTTAGAGTGATTAAAAGCAAAATTTTATGTGTGCTTTCAGTACCTCCCTACAGACTATTTTTGCCATATTGATTGCCAGGGGTTCCTTCTAGTTTCAAAAACTCAGCATCTGCGGATGATTTTTATTTCCTTCTTTTCTTATGATAAAATCCACCGGTAGTTAAGGAGTTCCTAACTATTAAATAGGACTTGAACCTTGCCCTCAAGAATATACAAGACAAGACATGCCTAAGGTAGCATTTCATTTAAAATAATAAGCAAGTGCTTACTCAATTTTAGCTATTGAAACCTTGACAAAATGGGGAGTTTTATTTAAAAACAATGAAAATGAGTAAGTAATCAGTAGAGAGATTAGAGGGTGTTTTTAAACAGGGGACAACTGTGGTGCTTATAAAAAATAAGCACCTTAAAGAATAAAGACTGTGACCGTGCATTGCTAACTGGCAAACTGAACAAGGACAACAAAAAACAAGATCATGTTGAACAACAGGAACAATTGCCCAAGTGGGCCAAATAGGCTGCCTCACAACCCTTGGCTGCAAACTAGATGTTGGGTGGGGCCACACAGAATTTAAGGGTCATTGATAAGAAGTACCAAAACTACAGTAAATGTCAGCTGAAGTGTGACATTCCTACACGTGTCAGAAAAGTGGCAAGAGTGAATCCCAGTGCCCTATATCTGTACAGACACACACTCTATCCCCATCCAGAATCCTGCAGCTCTGAATAGGAATAAAGATATCTGGACATCTGAAGAAGTTGATAGTAAGTGCTTAAAAAATATCAGTCACTATTCATTTTTTTTTAAGGTAGACTGATACAATTAAACACTATTTTTAAAAGCAAAACCAAAAACTTGGCCTCATGACTTGACATATGCCAGCTCAGTTCTTCCAGGGATTAGAGACACTACTGTGAATGAGAAACACCTGTTTCCTATTCTGTAGTCCTTATGGCCCAGCCATGGAGACACATGTTCATGTAGTGTTAAGTATGTGACAATGGAGTAAGTAGAGGGCAGAATGGGTGTAAATAACAAGGAAATTTAGCCAAGTCTTGGAGTGTGTCTGAGAACGTTTCCTCAGGAAGTGAGGTTTCTATTGGGACCTGAAGGATCAATTGAAACTAGCCAGGAGGCAATAGAGTCTGAGATTGGGCAGAGTTTGGAGTCCAGAGATAGAATGGGGTGGGAGAAAATGTTGAGCATGTGTGAGAGATAGGATTGGATGTCATAATAGGGTAGACCTGTAGGTTAAATCCCAGAATATAAGAATTGGGGTATATAGTCCTGGGAGCCCAGAGGAGCGGGAAGACCAATTACCAGGAGATGAAAGACCTAAGGCCATTGCCAACTCAGACACTTACCAGAGGTCAGCTTGTGTGTGCCTCTTGGCTTGTCACAACTGCTTTGCTCATATCTGTAAGACTGTGGAAATGATATATATGTAGGGTCGCTGTGTCGATTGTGTTAAGTGTGAAAGGTCATGGGAAGCAATAAAGCATTTATGAAGATAAGTTTAGTTTATTAGTACTTTACATAGCTAGAGAAACCATTTGGGGGAAATCTCAAAATATAAATCCATTTTGGAGGAAGATAGAGATCTGAGATCGCGAGCTCAAATGAGCCAGTAATAGTGAAGGGGGTTCAAGCAAAGCAAGGATATAGACAAATGGGGATTGTGGCACACTGGAGGAGCCGTGCCCTGTCTGAAAATAAAGACAATGTGTAGTTATACAAGAACATAGAGCAATGCCAGGTCTTCTCATTTTAGCTATTAAATTTTTAAATATCTTCTCATTTTAAAGCTGGAAGTTCAGATGTTTATGTAGAACTGGTTGGTGACTAGTTCCAATATTCAACAATGACACTGTAGGTCAATGTGACACAACTCCCCCCCACCCCCCCACCAACTTTCTGTGAATTCTGACCTGTGGATTGTGGCATTAGGTTCAGATGAATAATGGAGAGTAAATATGTCTCTAAATCATTTGAAATTAGTCTCAGTGTCATAAGCAAGCCATATTCTGTGGCACGATGACAGAATACTAGGCTAGAATACTGAATGATTTAAACAGCAGTCTTAATGTTCCTTGTCACTAGATTGCTGAGACATTCTGGTTACTTTTTCATCATTCTTTTCCCTTCTGTAAAACCCATTGCAGTCCTCAGAGCCATATTTGCTGACTTCTGTATTGAATATGTCACTCCCTTGTTCAAGATCCCCCATCACATACATCAAACCCAAAGTCTTACCTACTTGCATTGTCTTCCTCTTCACTCATTCCATCTGATCCCTTCTTTCTGTTCTACTCTTTATTCTCTAGATCTCACTAAGAGCCAGCTCTGTGCTTTTTTCCATGCAAATTGAGCCTCCTGAACCAATTTTATTGGCTATCAGTTCTTAGGTCTTTAAAACTATAGATATGCAATTGCACAGCTTGTAGTTATTTTTAATGGACTCCCAGAAATTTCCTTAAGCCGAGCAAGAAGTGTGAATTGTGTTAATCATTTGTTATTATGACTCTGTCTTACTAAACTATATTAAATTTCAAGCCAACTGAAAGTAGATGTAAATACCTGTTTAAGAATGCACAGACACACACACTTTAATAACTAGGTTTAATCCAAACTTTAATGACTATGTTTCCTAAAATATACTTATTTTGTGTTAGCATTTTCTCATAATAAAATATGGCCCTAAAAGTATTATTAACACAATAACCTGCATGTGTAAGGGGTATGACATCATAAAACCTCAGCTTTTATCTTTGCCTTTTATGTTACCAATAAAGGAGGACTCTGAGTATTGTATTATTATTATTATTATTATTATTATTATTATTATTTGTTTTTTAGAAACATGAACAGAAAGAAGGGCTTAGAAAAAATTACATTTGTTAAAAGGGGTCACATTTATTTTTATATTTATTTTCACCGTATCTTGGTTATCCTAATACATATGGTTTCAGACTTCAAGTTGTTTTATATCCAGGGTATGAGGGTAAGGAAAATGCATGATTTTTTTTCACTTATTGCTATATTGAGTTCCACCCTTTAGAAACATGGAAATTGAGGTTCGGACTTTTTATGATTAGAGAAGGAAATGGTAAAGGAAATAATATAAGGAGGATTACCTTCCTGGCAACCTTGGTCACCCCTGTTTGATAGCCTCTCATTTTAATCTTCCTGTTATGCTCACTTTTATTCCACCCTTGCTGCTGATAGCTTATCAAAGATTTCAATTGGAAAATACCAGGTTCTCATTTTCCCTCTGGGATTTATACTTTGATATAGATGAAATTTATTGGTCAGATGTGTACAAATTATTTAAGAGGTGTCTAAGTCAAAATCAATGTATTGGTTTCCCTTAAGGTACTCACAGAGCAACTAGAAAAATATTAAGACTTCACTCCTATTATTATGCTTACAGAGTCACAAGTGAGCATGGAAACAATTCTGAGTGAAGAATATGACTTAATAATGAGGTAACCAGTGATGAATGCAAATCTTCTTAAATCAGTGACTGCTTGCAAAGAATTTGGGTTTTCACAAAAGTCTGAACAAAAATTGACAGCTTCCTAGGGCTGTGTTTAGATTTCTTCTACTGTAGGATAACAGATGCTTAGATATGACAACAAAGACTTAAAAGGTTTACAGTGAAAACTGAGATTAACACTTGTCCTCTTGAATACTTCAAGTTTATTACTGTGAATTGCAAATGGTTTCTTTCATGAAAACCATAAATATATATGGTGACAATAATATGTATTACTAATTCTGTCATTCTTCTTACCCATTAACAAAGAAGATGTATGTAGCAACTGTTGCATATTGATAATGGGGTGGATAATACACAGGTGGCTTCTGTTTCACTAAGAGTACATTTAATTTTATTCTTCTAGAGTTTTCAGTATAATCCAAAGAAAATTTTCAGAGCTGCATTTAAGTTTTGATATCAGTGCCATGAGAGTATTTAAAATGAATGTAAGAAAACTTCTACTTATGTAGTTCTTATTGCAAAAATAAATAAATAAAATAAAATAAAAATTTGACTTGTAAATTTTTGAATAGGATGGAAAGAAAATATGGTCAGATCTAAGTTCTTGAAAAACAGTTTATTTTCTTACACCTTGACAAGAGGGTAATTGCACGATAAATTTAATACATGAAGGTGTGAACCATTTAAAATATTTATTGACTGTATATTTGAAGTCATTTTATTATTGAAAAAAAATTTATTTTAATAAAAGTATCCATGATAGCTATTGTAAATGTATTTAGTGGTACACTATATTCTTATTATAAATCAGATAAGTAGACTGAAAAATATAAACATACATGACCACATAAGATTTTATAGTACAATACAACAGATGGGAATGTATTAGTTATCAAGCTATCTTGTTAACTGTCCAAATATAGCTTTAAAAAGTGGCTTAAAAACTCCTTTATTACTTATTTAGCTAATTTGTAATAGTAGCCTTTGTGTTCAACATGTTGAAAGGAAAACAATGGTGAGTTTCTTTCCCTATCTGAATTATTCCCATCGTTAACCTTCAGTGATTAATGTAAAAAACATCTGTATCAAAAATATTTATGAATTCAATATTTACTGACTACTCTCTATACCCTAGGCACTGTGCTAGGCTCTGGAGATACAGAGATTAATGAGATTAACTCACTGCCCTAAAGGACTTCACTGTCAAGTTGGGTGATAGAAAAATAGATAAATTGTCACACAGGAATTAGAGATGTGGTTAGTTTCAGTAACTCTGTGGGGAAACTGGGAAAGGTTTCACCTAAAGAGAGGCCATTCAACCTGATTATTAAAGAATGCAGAATGAAGACATAGAGGGAAATCATTCTAGGCAGAAAAAATAACACCTGCCACGGTACTCCGCAATTATGGTGGGAATTGCAGTATGGTGAGGCTTTGAGTGTATGTGCATGTGAAGGAAGAGAGGTAAACAATGAATTAGAAAGATGTGATGAGGCCAGATGGTGAAGAGCTTTGAAGGCAAAGAAACACAATCTGAAGTTTTGATCTTGTAGAAAATAGCCAACCAAGCTATGTGATTGCATTTTTATTTTTTTGTGCAGGCTTGCGATTTGAAATGCTTTCTTGTTAGTATTTATTTTTATGATGGCTAACTCTGCCAACCATGGAGAATTGTACATACTGGCTACAAGGAGAATCAAGAGGGAAAAGATAAGGAAGGTTTTATCCTTGTCTATCCCCCACAAAATGACAGGATTTTAGGTATACTGTGACAATGAAGAAAAGAAGCTACAGTCAATAAACGTTTCTGAGTTACTATTGATAAATGTTAGTGACTAACTGAATGCAATGGGACAGAGAAAGAGAAGAGTTAAAGATGGCACTGAAAGTCCTAGTTTAGAAGATAGATGGATGATGATGCCATGATGAGTAATACTGGACGTAGGATAATTTACTGGAGATGAGGAGGAAGATAGATACTTTCAGATAAATATTTGAAAGACATCCTAGTAGGGAACTCTAGTGATTAGTGATGTAGGTGTGAAACTCAGAAGAGTTGTGACTGTTTCATTCTTATTTGTACCTGTTGAGAGAGGTGAGTGAATGTTGAATAGAGGAGATAGTATTTCTGGAACAATACAACATCTTTCCTTTCAACTCCTAATCTAGGAGAATGAATGAAAGCATAGAAGAGTACCACAGATGGAAATTTTGAAAACCAGCTCACATTTAAAGGATGAGTATAATGGAAGAGTCTATCAAAGGGGAGAGAATGAAGCAAGGGAGACTCAGGGAGGAGTGACACCATGGAAACTAAGGCAAAAATGGATTTTGAGCAGAAGGGAGTCCTACTGGTTCCAAATTTCACTAAGCTGCCAAGCAGTATGAGGATTAAGCACTAGCCTTGTTCAGAATTAAGGAAGTTTATGGTCACCTCAGAAAAACTGAACTATTGACAATGTAAACCATGTTATAATGAATGGAATAATGAATATGACTTGTGGAAGTTGAGTCCATAATAATAGGCAGCCTACATTTTCTATGCATTTGGTGTTGAAGGAAAGGAGGGGACTAGAATGGCAGCTACAATCGGTGGTAGGATCGAAGGAAGGCTTTTGAGTAAACAAGAGAGGTGAGCCCATTTTTAGGGAAAGATGTTTCTAACAAAAGGTAGAAACATTACCTAATGGAGTAACTCCCAGTGGAGGGGGAAGAGGCCACAATCCACCTGGGAGAGAGAAGAGAGTGTGAAAGTGGAAATGTAGTGAGGTAGGGTGGCAGAGATTAAGTAACCAGACTTATTGCTTTTTTTTTTTTTTGCTACAATTTGGAGGTTTTGGTATTATAGAAAGACTATTCTAAGTCAATTTTAAAAGAAGACAAATGTTTAGACAGGAATCAGCTACTCTTCTTTACTTAATTCATCTTTGTGTAAGGCAGCGTAAATAGAGGAAACCCAGACTCACTGGCTTAATTTTATTGAGTTTTTGTAGTAAAATAAATTCTCAGGAAGTTCATCCTTTGAATAGAATTTTATCCAGGAGACCATCATTACTTTGTCTCAGCAGCTATTTTTGTAATTGCTTGAGTTCTCACTTGCATTCTGGTTAGTGAGGGATAATGAAGATAGACCTTTGAGAAGGGATAATTATAAATTTATTTATAAAGGCTCCCTTGTAAGACACCAGCAGAATAGAAGGACTCTATTCTGCTGGTGTCTTAAGTCAAACCTTTAATTTACTGTCACAAATTTGTTGAAGTCTGCCTTCAAGTATAAAAAGCTTTTTCATTAATACAGTCTCTGGGTTGTGACCTAGTGGACAATACACTGAACTTGCTGGCCTGATTCTGCTCTCAACCATTTAAATATGTCACTTTATATCTTAGGGCTTCAATATGAAAAAATCAGCATAAAAATCACTGTACTTTCCTCTAAGGTTCAGGCTGAAAGCCTGCCATGGAAGAGAAAACAGCTTATAATAAAATTCTCTTAAATAAACAATCAAAATATCTACCTTCTGTGGCTTTCTTTCCCTTTCTTTTACTGCTACCCACCCCTACACACACACACACACACACACACACACACACACACACACAGACTGAATAAGGTCAGAATATTCTGGAATAAATATATACACATTTCCAGGTACTGGTGACATCTGTAAACTTAAGTGATCTCTATAATGTCATTTTTACTCCACTGTGTTGAAATTTTATGCTCATGTTTATGTCTTACCCACTAGACTGTACCTACCTAAAGAAAAGAAATTGTGCCTGATTTCTTCAAATCTCCATGATGTAACATAGTGTTTGACACATAACGGGTAATCAATAAAGGTTTGTTGAGTAAGTTAATTAGTAAATAGATCAGTTAACATATGCATGTTTACATTTTGAGATTTATAATGGAAGAAACACATATACAGAAGACTTGGTATAACTATCTCTTAAGATGTAGTGGTCTGCCATGTTAGATCCAAAGAAATACATTTAATTAACTTGATCTGTTTGGTGACTTCAGAAATAAAGCAATTTTGTAATTTTGGTGAGTTACAGTTAAATTTTTATGAGAAACATTTTCTACTGATGCCAACAATAGATGGAAGCTTTAAATAACCCTATTCATGAAAACCAGAGAGGGGCCGGTTAAGCCCACAGAGAAAATAAAATCTTTGGTTTTCATTGTTGCCAGTTAATAAACGATTTCTATGAGTCACTTATTTACTTTGTAATTGAGCAAGTCATAAAATGAATTGAGCATCCACAGATCTGTTGCAAATGAAGATGAACTATCATGTGCTTTTATTTAATAAGAAATTGAATTTTCAAGATAGTTAAATAGATTGGTACATTGTGATTATCCAATTTTTCTCAATAGAATGTTAGCCTATTTGAGGGGAATATTTTTACTTAATTGGCAGTTGCTCTAATTTATTGGTCAAATTGCCTTGATCTTTTATCACATAGGGAATACCTTCCAGAAATCCAGTAGGTGATACAAACATTTGTCATGCATGTTGCCTCTATGTGACACCCATGAAAATGGTCAATTTTTTAAAAAAAATTCAGTTTATCTCTAGTCTATCTTGTCTCAGTCCCTCCAAACAAGGGGATGTGCTGTTTTGTTTTTGTTTTTGTTTTTCTTCATGCACAACTTTTTTGAAAGTTGAATTTAGTTAATTTGTCAATGTGCAAACATGGTTTATTCACATGGAGTTCATAACTGGGACTTTGCTTCTCCTCTCCTAAACTCTGTTACTGTTTTCTACCCCAACCAGCTTCTTCGGTTATAGGAATGAAAATTCAAAATTTGACATAAATTTTAAAATTGAAATTTCGTTTAATATTGGGATCTCTAATTGTTTGAAACTGTCGCGTAGAGAAGGGAAAATATCTTAAGGAGAATGGTTTCTGGGAATTTATGATAAACTCTCTGAGAAATCATAATTCACGAGGGAGATACAAATTATTTAAAAGGGACCCTCTTTAGAAATTCCTTGCCACTATTTTTCCTTTCACAATATCTTTTGATTTTCTAGAAAGGAGAGCATGGAACAGTGAAACACGTATAGGATTTGGTCCTATGGTATCTGAATTTGAATTCTGACTCTGGAATTTACTTGTAGTGTGACCCAGGGCTAGTTATTAATTTTTCTGTGCCTCAGTTGTCTCGTGTAGGAAATGATAGGTGTCATTTTGAAAAGTAAATGAGGTAACTAATTACAATAGAATTAAAAGGGGAATGAATTAGCTTATAGAATATGTTTAGTTTGTAGTTGAAAGCTATGGGGTGTGACCATGAAAAAATGGTGTTCGATCCATTAAGTCTCCTAGGCTAACCAGAACCATTGCTTGACAGTTAATTTTTGTTCATGTGTGTGCATTTGGATATAGTTTTAGCTATTGCAAACATTTGGTCTAAACCAAGGTCATATTCAGCAGATACAAAGCCCTATACTTAGATTTTAAAAATATCAGTTTCATGAGTACAGAATGGAAGGGGCCTACGTTGTCAACAGTGCAAATAAACAAAGATCTAGCAGCTTTAGTACATGACTGCTTTATTCTTATGCTGGTTCACCAAATATATAGTGAGTGCATTACTGTGCGCTCTCGTGCATATGGGGTCTCTGATTCTCTCAACTATGTGGGATTCCCATACATACGTATGTATTAAATTTAGTTATTTTCTCTTGCTAAAGAAATAAAGATGGAGCAGTAAGCAAAACAGACAAGAATTCCTACCTTCATAGAGCTTCTGTTGTAATTAATCATAAACTCAATCCATAACAAATCCATTGAAGCTGCTGTGAGCGAGAAAGAAAGAGGAAGCTCACTTTTTTATTGCAGTTTCCAACTACAGTAAACCAGGACTCTTAATGGATTTTATACTTTTTGCACATATGTGTTTCCTCATGTCTGTGTTTTGGTGATACAAATTCAAAGGGATATTGATAAATTGGAGTGTCTTGGAAAGACAACATCACAAATTTTCTGAAACCACGTGCACAGTAAATGATGTGCTAGGTGAAGGAGCTAGATAAGTCACGTCTAGAAAAGAAAAGGGCTGGAGGAAATGATAGCTGACTTCAAGCGTGGGAAGGGCTGATTCAATGGAAAGGCAAGAGTGACTTTATATTGTTACAAATACTGGACTAGAATCAAAGAGTAGCATTTTTTAAAAAGTAGAATTCAGCTCAAGACAGAGAATTTTCTCTTTAGAAGAGTTATTCTGTAGACAAGAGGTTGTCAGGGGGCAAGCGTCCTCTTTGCTGAGGGAAACTCCACAGAAGCTGGAAGAACAGGTCAGGGGTCTCCTCTGAGTGAGAGACTGACTGGTCGTGCCTTGGAGTCTCCAACCCTATGAGACCATTTTTGCTCTATAGTTAACCGCTGCAATAATTTATAGCCCCCAGAAAGCTCAGAGCCAACATATTTCCAATGACAATATCCGTATAGGTTTCTGACCTTTAAAGTTTCTTACAATTTTGCAACTCTAAAAGCAGATCTCTACTTGGTAAATTTTATAGAAAAAGAGAATGAAGTTTTTCTTATTTATAAGCCATATTCAAGAAGTGTTTTCGTGGTGTATGGATTTCACTTCTGTTTTTTAAAATGGTAACCCCTTGGAGATTTGCCTGTCTAAATCCATTTACTTGTCAGGATTGAAGATGACAGGTTATTCTAATGCCCAAATATTAATTTCTATGACATAGCTATATATTTTATTGGCCAACATTCTGTGAATTTTCTGAATTTCGATTAGCTTGTCTGAAACCCCTGGCAAGCTAAATTTCTCCAACATTCTCCAATTCATTGCATTAAATGCCTGTTCAGCCTTGGAAGATATATTGATTTTTTTTTTCTCGGTAAGTGACAAATACCATTTTCATGACTATAATAGAGATTGATTATATTTTATGGAACACAGATCGAGCTCATCTTAGTGAGACAACCTTGGGACTTACAAAAATTAAAAAAATCATTTGAATTAATAATGAAGTTAATACATTCGTCTGTTGCAGATGAACTAGAAGCATTTCGAGAAAAAATGAAAAGTTGTGTTTGGCAGCTGCACAAACACTGGGAGGAGTTAAGATTAGTTTCTATACTTTGCTGGTTTTGTGAAACCTTTGAAAAAGTGAATAATAATAGTTTTCAAACCTCAAGCTATAACTTTAACCCACATCACACCTGGGCATGTTGCATGATAGTATTTATATTGAAAGATGTTTTTCAGTTAAGTCAGAACAAAAGTAAATCATGATCAATGTCAAGTAAATGTGAAATATCAAGTAGTCTACGGGGAGCCATCTGTTTCTGGTATGATTTACGTAGCCTCAATTTAAAATTGAACTGGTTTCCGTTTCATTCTAAGCTTTGTACATTAAAGCCTTACCTAGAACAAATGTTAGTATGTTGTTTTATCATTTGCCCTTGTTGTCCAGTAGCTTTTACTTTATAACCTAAAAGGTATTAAACAAACAAAACATGCATACGTGTCATAAGCTTCATGTATACGTGTCATAAGCTTCATGTATGCTATTTTTTTTAGAGCAAATAGAAATAAGATGCAAAATATAAGTATTTTAAGGAATTAAAATAGATGCAGTGGGCCTGGAAAAGATTGCTAGGGAAAATTATAGAATTACTTTCTCTGAAAAACAAAACAAAAAACCCTTTAAAATAAGAAAACCAGCTTATATCTGTTTAGAGACCTTATTATCCATTTGTTCATCTTCTATCCCATCACCTAAGATTGTACTAATTATAGTACCTAGCACATCATAGGGGCATAATAGTATTTGTTAAATGAATAAACAAGCTTTCCTGATAGCAGAAAGAAATAAAAATCATCATAGCGAACAATGTTGTTAAGGTACTAATATGTGCCATGGAACTTGACCATTTTTACTTCTAATTTTTGTAATTCTTATATAGCTACAGAGTGATAAGTCCTGGGGTGTGGCCAGGGAGAGGGGGAAAAAAAAGCCCCAGCAATGATGAAGTTGAAGATATTTACATGTTCTGAAATATGTGCTTACATGTTGGTTATAGTTATGGGGGGCAGGGAATGACCATACCTAAAGATTTGGGAAATACCAGAGAATTTATTATGGTTATTTTGTGGCCCTCTCTTTCATTCTATGATTGTACTCCACATAGTAACATTCAATTATTTTATAATATTTTCTAATTGTTTCACAGGTGCTTTGTCTCTTCTGTAAGATCTTTGTTGGCAAATTATTTTTGGTCCTTCCTAGGTATTCTCTGTATCAACCTGACTATAGCTTTGGATTCGAAGTGTTTCTGAAAGTCCTACCTCATTGATCCATACAATGGAGAAATGAAATCTCCACTTTTAACATATTTATGCTTAAATGATAAAGAAACTATTCAACAATAGTTGACTATTTCCTTTGATCATATATCTAGAGAAAATATTTTATCTTATTATTTTTTAAATTTTATTGAAATTTCGAATTTTACATTTATGGAAGGAATACTTTGCTCAGAATGTAATGTTTGCTTAAGTAGTCTCACCGTTAATAAAACATGACCTTAAAAGTAATTCAAATAAAATAAGAGTTGTAGGACTTGCTAATTGCCATCAAACACTATGAAACTGCAATGAATCATTTTCTCATTATTTCCTATGTGAATAAGGCTTGGCAATGCTATGCCTTTCACTGCACATATACAGCCAGCACAGGATACATGTGTTCCATTGGTGCTATTAAATATATGAAAATGTGATTTAATTTACCTCATAACTATTATATATTTTACTTTTCCTCTCATATTTTTAAAAGTTGGAGTAAAGCTAGAACTCAGATTAAAGCCAATTGCTAAAATATGGAAACCTGGGAAATACATAGATCTAACTATATGTTGATGTTATATTTTTTTCTATAATGCTTAAAAGTTAAGTGTCCTGGCTTTTAAAAAGTACATAAAGTAGTTTTATGTTAATTTTATAAAATTGCTATGTTAGTGTAGGAAAAAAAAATCTTTTACTAGTGTCAAGTTAATTATTTAAATAGCATCTGTTGGTTGTCGTTTTGAAAATGAATTGCTATTAAACTTTAAAATAAACATTCATATGTAGCATTCCCATATATTATAAGTTATGATATTTTATGGACACAAGTATCTAATAGTATTAAATCCAAGAATGAGTGAAAGTGGGCTTATGAAAGGTATCCAATGAATAATCAAGTAGCATAATTACATAGTTTAGCCTGTAAACTCTAATATTATGTGTATGTATGTATTTTAGATTCTACTCTTTATAAAGATGGAAATATAAAGTTTCCTTCATCAGATGGAAAAATTGATATATTAATTACAGTATAAAGGTTTTTGTAAAGTAGAAGTCAACATGTACATCATTGAGTTTTCTGAATGATTTTTAAAGGCTGCAGTACCATTAAATTTTGAGAATTAATCAAAATAAAAGGAAGTCTTGTTCCCCTCCACACCATCTTCAAAAGTGACTCTGTTTTCACAAGTTATTTAAAATACATGCAAGCATTTGATAAATTTTGAAAATACTATATAAACTTTTTAGCTGCTTCAAAGTTAAAATTTTAAGGTTTTTTAAGCTTACTGATGTCCTTGTAAATTGTCCCCACCTTTGTTCTGTAAATTAATGATTATATGAGCATCTGTGTGTATGTGTGTGCATGTGTGCACACGTGTGTTCATGCAGTCTATTTATCCTCATGGTCTTCTGCAGTTATTTCTCTAAGCCCGACTGTTAGAAGCACTTTTTTTGTTAGAGTGCGAGCATTTCAATTTTCACTAGGCATTACCAATTCCCCTCGACGTGGTGTGTCAATTTAAACTCTCATACATAGATATTTAGTCTTCTTTTCCCAGTACCTTCACTAGCACTGACTTATTTATTTTCCTAATTTTTTACCAGTATGATAGTATTTATGGATGATTTGCTAATTTTTCTAAGGATTAACCAAACTAATGTTTATTTATCTGAAGGACTGGAATCAAGTAAGACCTTCTGAAAATGGGTACTTAGAGTTCAATTATCAGTACACAAAGTACTTAGTGTACTTTGAAGAGTTGGGTTTTTTTTTAAGGTAATAGTAATTTCCTACAGAAATAAGTTGAACTTCAAAGTTGTTCTTAAAAACCTATTAGAATATTGATATACAGGAACTTCTGATGAGATTTTGGGTTTCTGCTAGAAATGCAAATATTGGTGTTTATTTGGAGCAAAGGTGATTATTATTAGCATACACCTAGATTAAAATAAGAAATTCTGATTTATACTTCCTGCCCACCTTCTTGTCCCCCAACCCTCCCTTCCCAAAGGCCTTCTAACATACCCTTTCGTTTACTTATCCCTGAAAACCGTAAAGGTTCCCTGTTGCCTCTAAGAGACTAAAAATAATTTCATAATTAGTGAGTTTGCTCAAAACTCCGGTTTCTCAGCTCTCATCCCTCAAGGTTCTAATTCACAATGTCTGCCGTGGATCGGATCATCTGAGTTTTCAATAGGAATTCCAGGTGCTTCTCCAGACTCCATCCTGAGAAAGACTAAGGGGACAATTATGAATGTACTATAAAGACTCATTTTAATGAATTTCCTTACGTTTTTTACCTCACACATGTTTCTCTAGGGTCTAGCCAAACGCAACGACATGCTCTCTCTCGTATTCGATTCTAGGTCCTTCTATCTGTATTTCCCCCCCTAGAAAACCACTTCACCCCTCTTCACCTCTGTACCTTACCCCTCATGTCCTAAATCAAATTTTATCTCTTCAGTGAAGACTTCCATTTCTTCCTCCCACAATGGTCCACTTCCACAGCATTTTTCCACATCAAACATTTGACACTTAGGGTTTAATATCGCTCCTTGTGATTTGCATGTAATTCTTCTCCGTATCCTGCATGGTGCCTTACACATAATCAACACCATAAAAATGTGTTGGTTGAGTGAGTTATAATGTAATTAGCCTGCTAGGGAGCAGGTCAAAGACTGCACTACAACCCCATGAAGCCACTTCATGACATTGTGCAACTTGCTGTACTCCTGAGAGATTCCATTGTTCTTACTTCAAATTGGATTGCTTGTTGCTCACCATATATTTGGGTCTATGAACCACATCGTTTAAACACCCTATATGCCATGCTTGAGAAAGTTAATCCACACAAAAGGTAAAGTTTTAAAATTGTATTTGAAATCTAGCGTTATAACTCCATACAATTTTTTTTTCCTGGTAGGTCTATGTTGCGAAAGATCCAGCTTGCTTCACTTTCTTAAGAGAAAATTGTTTTTATGTTCAGAATAATTTCTTATCAGCAGCTACAACATAACATGGTGATGAGATGAGCAGAATGAATGTAACATTTGTCACAGGCACAGAACCTTAAGTGCATTTGATTCCTGTTCCGTATTCTTGCTGTACAGAACCAAATTATATCATTTAGCATGGTTATGAGTATAAGGTGGCATGGTGTTCATAAAAATTGGCATATACTTCATGCTACTAAAAATAATAATTTCCTGAGAATAGAAAATGAAACTCGCATGTATTTCCCAATGTGTTCAAGATTGTCTCAAGAAAAGCACTATTCATTGGGGAAAAAAAAATTGATCGTAAGGTAGGCATGTCCCTAATATTGTTTCACGACAGGAAAATTAGCACTATCTCTTTTTTTCTCCATTTTGAACAGCAAGCACTTGGCAAGTCACCTTGGAAAAAAAGGAGGTGATTTATTAACTTGTCATTTTCTTGGACTGAAAACATCGTGACAAATAAAAAGGATGTCCATTGGACGTATATTCCATTCTCTTAAAACTAGCAATTTAGTATGTTGGGGGAACGTCTTTGGCCAGGCTGGTCTCCTGTAGGTTTGACGGTGGAGGAGCAGGTGTGCACTTCCAAAGCGTCTTTACAAGTGTCTCAGTGGGGCTTCTCTCCCACGCCTCCACAGGAGACAGCTCATCTGTTTAATCCTTATGTTTTAGTCAACCTTTCTTATTATGCAGACAGGGTTCTGAGGCTCAGCTGGATTTTGACTCAGAATGAATTGATGGGGCTCTTTGATCTTAACTGTGTATTGCATCTGTTTCATCTTTCCTCTTAATGCGTAGTCTTCCAAACTCCCATTCTAGCTGCTGCTTTTCAAGGAAATGGATAATTATACAAGCAAATAAAAATTGCTACTTAAAACTCAGGTACAAACTTTTCTTTTTGGACTTTTTTTTTTTGGTCACAGTAAACTTTCTTGAAAAACAATTCCAAAGCAATTTAATTATGTTGCTCTGTGAGAGACCACCAGACTTGAAAGTATTTAATTCTGTGTGTATGAGTGTGAGTGTGTATGTGCTTTGTAGGATCAGATTTGCATAGAAAATAAGAAAGACCGATCTTTGCAATTTAGTAAATTGTATGATAGCTTAATATCTTATTAATAGACCATATCAGAGCAAAAGATGTACAACCTGCTTAGAAAAATTTACCATGGAACTATTGAGACCCTGCTGGACAATATTCCTCTTTTTGTAGGGAGTGAGGTAGACTGAATTGCCAAGAAAATCAGTTAGAATCAGAACTAATCCATATGGAGAAATCATTCTAGGTCACAGAATGCTAAAATAACACCATTTCTTTTAAACAAGCCTCTAAACTGAAATGTGTAGGTTCTTGTGTGAGGTAGGAGTAGAGGGATGTTGAGAGAACAGCAGGAATTGTTTGCTTTACCCACATGAAAGCATATAACGTTTTGATTAATTCAACTGGAAAATATCAAGTTTTTATCTGAGTAACCTTTGATAGTCTAATCTGATATTTTGGAAACCTGTATTAATTCTTTTTATTTTTAATTCCCCATGAATCCTGGTTTGTCTTGGAGTGTACCATGATCTTGTAATGATAATGTAATGTCAGAGCTGTCAGAATAATTTCAACTGAGCAGAAAACTGATGTTTTGTAAGAGCCAGAGGCCCTTGAGAGAGTTATGGAAAGGTCTTTCTTTAAGAGGAGGAGTACTCTTTTATGACCTTCTAGCCTACTAAACATATATTTATACCATCATATACACACTAAATATACTAATAACTATTAGTGACATGTCTGAATAAACATTTTCCTTAGAAACCTTCAGAGATTAAATATGTAAGGAATTTGATCCCTAATCATAACTGTAAAATATTGGCTGTTGTGAAAATATTCAGCTAACTTTCTTTTCACTCAAAAGTATCTCTCAAGCCCCCGCCTGGTACCCTACTCTGAACTAGGGAGATTTTCTTCACTATTTTTGTGCTTCCCATATGGAATCTGAGAATAACTGTGCAGGAAGGAAATATGAAAGGTTATTCAATCCTTCTTCAGGCGGAACTACTCTGAGACCCACTAAAGATAGCATTACCCCCGTCCAACCAGTTTGTCTGTCTTGCTACCCACTGGGATGTGCTTTCTGTTTGTTAATGTTACAATTGCAAAGAAAAGGTCTAAAAACCAGACAAGCTAAGATATGTGGTTTCCGATACACTTCATTTAGGTTCCCTGACTTTATTTGCTTTTATTTCTTATCTCACACACCTGATTGTTATGCCCCTTCTATAAAATCCAAACAAAAATGCCTACACTCTTAGTCTATAATGATTCTGTGCTACTTGAACTTCTGAAAAGTACGATTTTGCCTCATGATATGTATCAACACAAACCCAAATCTCATTTTATTTCCATGTGGTTTTTTTGTGTGTGATTTACAAGTCCTTAGAAGTTCCAGTTTAAGTTAAAATAATGTCTGTCTGGTTCACTAACTCCCAGGTCAATGCAGCTTATCATATTAGAGTTTATTTAAAATATGCTAAATTTCTACCTGCACATTTCCTTGTGTTCATCAATTCTGAGTCATTGATGGGGGGGGGGGGAAGGGAGCCAGGGATCAAGGGAAGACTCGTGAGAATGTCCCGCCACCCCCACCATGCTCCAGGCCTGTAGGTGGGTGAGCGAGACTCCCGTGGAGTGCAGGGGGCTAGGAGGTGGGGTGGGTCCCATAATTATTCTAAACTTGCTTGCTGATTACCTCCTAATAGTAATTGGGTAATTCACTTGAATGCCATTATTCTACCTAAATGTGAAAGGTGATTTTTCTTACATTATCTTAAGAGAAGGGAGGGGAGAAAACATTTATACTGTGTCTCGGTGGAGATATGGCTCCTAACTATTAACCCTTTATGGACTCTCTGACCATGCCTTTGGCACATGACTGTCAAAGAATAGCCTCAATTCTTAAACATCTCTTGCACCCACCCACCAACTTCCAGCGAACCAGCATCAGTTTCCAAAAGTTACCCAAAGCTGTTATTTTCAAACTCAGAAGTCTGAATGACCCATTAGTGGATGACGAAATCAACTTAGTAGATCATAACCAGTGTTAAAGAAACAAACAGAAAGAAAAGGTAAGAGACAGAATATCCAAGTGCATTCATTGCACATAGTAAGTATTGTTTGATGAACACATTTTTTTCAAAAATGTTTTGAGTGTGTGTGTGGTACATGGTTGTGTTCTAAATATTTCTTACCATGAATCCAGTCAAATATAAATAAATAAAGCCTGAAAAACAAAACCAAACCAAACTGACTTGGATGACATAACTTCTAGTAAGCGTTTGCCTGGATGCTGGGTTTTAAAATTTTAGAGTAGTATTTTACTATATTCAAATTCTGTTTTTTTAAACCAGTTATCCTCAAGCAAAGCAAAGGAATTAGCTCATAGCAATAGAAGTAATAATGGAAGCTTAGCAAACATTTCCAGTATTGTTAAGAATTAGGACATATCAGCTTACTAAGGGTACAATGTTCTTACTGATTAAACCGGTTAGCTTTAAGTAGTTGTATTAGAATCAGATATGACTATTTAGTTACACTAGAGAAAGACACAGATCACAGAAAAAGGATTTTGTTAATACCTTATTTTGTTGTTGGGCCAAACAGAATGACTATAAACTATGACTGTATGCTTGTGTTATAGAAAGAGAGGAAAAAAAACCCAGTCTTTTAAAATATTTCAAGTCTAAAATCTTTGCCTTTTCACTTAAAAAGTCTTCGTAAATGTGACCCTTACATTATGAATGATATAATCGGATTTCTTTTATTCCCCCTTGCCTTTGTATCTACCAGGACTTAACATAGAGAGGAAATTGTAGTTGTACTTTCATTGTGCATTTGCATTTTTATTTCAGGACTAAGAAAAGTAAGTACAGTTCAGCAAGGTAAGCATAAGAAGGAGAAGAAAATAATTATCGTTTAGTTGTTCACATAAGCATGTAGTTTGATATTTATTGTGTCATTACCAAGCACATCGTTCTTTCCCTCTGCAAAGTCCACGGTGGTATATAAGCTTGGAACTCCTGTTACCAGCAGCAACAGCCTCACTTCAGAGCTGGTTAGAAATGTAGAAGCCAATCAGGTGCCACCCCAGGCCTATAGAATAAAAAAATCTGCATTTTATCAAGACCCCCAAGTGATTTACATGATCATAAAGTTTGAGGAGTTCTGGTATATAGAATCAATATTACCAGTAGCTGTGTGAACTTGTATTCATTTCATGGATAGCATTTGCTCTGGAAAAGAAAAATTAACAAGTGGGAAGAACCAGCCGTTTTTTATACCCAAGAGCTGCAATTGACCATCTAATGGTGTTTAAAATTAACAATGATGACAGTGACGATGCTGCTGATGGGAGCACCCATTATCAAGTGCTCCCGAGTGTTGACCATTGTGTCTAGTATGTTAACCAACTCATTTATTCATCATCTTTCCTCTCTGAGTTCAATGCTGTCTTACAGACGCTGCAATAGAAGCCACCAAGTTGCCTAAGATCTACTTGTAAAGCCAAGCATTCTCATGCAGCGTAGCTGTGATTGGTAGTTGTAGCTCCTAAAAGTAAAAAAGACTAATTATTTCAAATAGGGAGACAATGTAACACTTGCATGATTCCTATGATGGTACCGATTAACATTTGTTTAGATAATATTTGTAACTGTCAGTGAGTTCTAAAATTTGCATGTTTGAAAAGACAAGGAAAATCTTGAGTTTTAAGGCCACATCGAACTTCAAGGTTATCAGTTCAAAATGTGTTATATTTATTATATTATATGCTAGAAGTGTGTGCTATGTTAGACCTTGTGCCCCATTAGAAGCCCTTGGCTCTGGACATCCTGCCGGCATTTAGGGAACTTAGCCTTGGGAATTAACTGTCTGTCTGAGGACCAGCATTTGTACATTTGCAGCAGAAAGAGAGGGCTCCTTACTTAAAATGATTCTAGAATTGTACAGAATCTAACAATGCAGTTTGTCTTTCATGTGCCAAATTAAATCCTTTCTAAGGAAGACATCCTTTGAGAAAGCCGGTGGGGTAGGAATATCCACATTTCGGCATTTATTGGGTGAGGAAAATCAGCTCATGAAACAAATGCAACTGAAAATAGCATTGAAATGAGAGTTGGAAGTAAAAGGTATCGAGGTCATGTTCGTTGCAGAAAAACGGTGCCGTGTGTCCTGTGGATGAGCTGGGGACATACACTGGTGAATCATGTCCAGTAGCGTGGGAAAGTGGAGGGTGTCTGGGCTTTCTTATAAAGAAACTCGAATGACTACATTCAAGTAGGGATAATGAAACGATTTTTTAAAGTTGTTAAATGTGTTAGTGTTTTTAAAGGCCATACATATATATATGCGTTCACATAAAGTCATACAATAGGAAAGAATATACTGTGAAGAATAGTTCTCCCTTGCCCCTCAAGCCCCAAGTTCTCTGATAAATCATTGTTGGCAGTTTCTTGAGCATTTTTCAGAGATCCTCTCTAAATATACCAACATTATGTACAAAACTCTTATTAAACAAAATGATAACACACATGGCTCTGCGCCATTCTTCCTTCCCTTGAAATGTATCATAGAATTAATTTCACATCAGTACTTCCTTTATTTTATGGCTACCTGGCTAAAACATGCACCGTATGGACATAAAATACCTTATTTAACCAGTTGCCTTTGGTGACTTTTTAGATCCTTGTCAGTGTTTTGCTATTACAAATAGTACTGCAAGGAGGATCCCTGTCCGTCTGTTGTCAAATGTGGGAATATATGTATTCTCAGGTCTTCACAAAGTCCTGATTTATTGTTACTATGCAATAGTTAAGCCATGAGGAAGAAATAACCAATTAGCATAGTAGGCAGAGAATGCAAATAATTGCAAACATTATTTACTATGTGGTATGTTACAGTAGTCATTTAGTTCTTAGAACTATGAGGAAGTTATTGCTATTATTATTGCTCATCATTTGAGAAAGCGAGGCTCTGAATTGACCCCAAAAGCTTGTCTGTATCCCCGGTTCCTGACTGCTGGGCCGGGCTGCTTCCCAGTGATCCTATTGCTACCTCAGCAATGACAGAGCATTTATTAGATACCTACTATGTGCTGAGCAACTCACATGCATTATTTAATCTTTACAGTAGCATTACAAGCTGCTGTTGTTTTCTTACCAGCAGAGTCTTAAAGAGGTTTCATAACTTGCCCAAAGTGCCCGAGCTAGTAAGCGAGGGGACAGGAATGGCGTGGAAGCAGGATGTCAGACCCCAGAGACCCCAGCCTAATGCGAACGGGATTTAGGCATTTGAATTTACACCCAGCAGGCTGGGAGGCAGACATGAAATGAAGATACATATGAGACTTAATTAAACACACTCAAGTGATCGGAAGGATTAGGAAAGGCTGTAGCAAAGGCCAGTGGAAGACTGCTGGTGGCACCTCTATGAAAGCATCTGCAGCAGGGTGACACTTCCCCGTGGTACTCAGTGCTTTGTTCTTACTGATTGCTTCCACCTTTACGAAATTCCACACCTATGCGTTGTATTTACACATATAATAAACAACCCATTGTGATGTGTGGCACTGGGACGCATGCCCTGGAAAAAAGAGCAGCCTTAGGTGATTCTGCTCTGAGTTGGAATTGGTGCCCGCTAGGCGCCGAAATCAGCAGGTGCCTACATTAGAACAGAAAATGAAGGGCACTGAGATCCCTGAGGTGTCAGTTCCTCCAGGTCAACTTCTCCTGCCTCAGCTTCAGTCTCTAGCAGTCCTTGTTTACGGGCTTGTCATAAGGTGCCATAGAGGAGTCAAAACCAGAGCTCTCTTTATAAGACCTAAAAGTCTTATAAAATTATAAAGGACTATCAGCCTTATGCAAGGTATAACTTGTAACTGAAGTCACATGTATCTGTTGATTATTTTTGTTTTATTTTATAAGTCCGTTTTATTATCTAGGCCCTATTTCTGTGCCTAATACTGAGTTTTCCTTGTTTCAGATTGGCTCATTTGATTCAGTGACTTTTGGGTAACGTTTCATAGAAAAAGTAAAAGATGTAGTTAGTATAGACAGACATGTCAGAACTATTTATTTGGTCATTATAGTAAAGGTGATAACTAAGGTACATAATGAGTATTTACTGCAGGTCAGGAAACATGCAAAAGGTTTTATATGCATTATCAGGTTTAATACCAAAACCCTCTTAGGAGGATAGTATTATTGTTGTTCTCATTTGACAGATGAGGGTCTTTTATTCCTAAGCTTTTGAAATTAATAATTATAATAATTATTAGCATATTATATATGCTAATATATATTATACCATATAATTAAAATAATATATATTTACATTTATAATTTAATATTAATTATAATTTAATATTAATTATTAAATTAATAAAAATAATTAAAAGCATACCTTAACAGTCTGCTTTTGTAAAGGAATACTTTCTAATCTCATAGCACGTATTTTCTATTTTGGCATTTCTCCTTCCAAACTTTGTTCAAATGTACTGAGTCAGTAACCAATATATCTACACTTCTGTATTCTGCTTTTTTCATTCAGTATAGTCATAAGAAGTTGGTTTCCTGAGTCATCCTCATCATAACATAATGACTGCATGTGAATAATTGCTATAATTTATTTAATAATTTCCCTCACTGGGGATATATTAGGTTGTTTCCATTTTCTCTTTAGATGCTCCTGCAATGAAAACTTTTGTGTAAGTAATATATTCTCTTTGAATTTCCTAGGAAAAGTCCTTTTGTTGAAGAGTAAAGAGCTTTTTTAACTCATTCTGCGTTAGAATTATTTTCATAATTAGCAAATAGTGAGCGTTATTGAAACACTTGTTTGGTCATCATAGAGGTCTATTTTGAACTCTTCTCATTTTTAGGTATGAACTATTTTTGAATATTTTAAAGGTGTAATTTGAATGATTATATGGTAACTGATATATAGTAATTAGCATAGTCCTAAGAGTGATTTTTATTACATGATTTAATTTCAAAAGCATGTGAATTCGGCTTTAGGGCAACTGGTACATGCAACAAAAGTATCATTCTTCATCAACATGTATTTTTTGAGAACCTACTATGTGCTCTGCCCCATGGTTGTCACCAAGTTTATGATGATGAATGTGGAAACAAATGAAATGGACACAGCTCATTGCCCAACAGGGCATTACTAAGTCACAGCTGAGGTTTTCTGTACCATTGCACCACGTTGCACCACAGCACACTGTTTCCTCAAACATTTCTAACTTCTTTCTTCTTTCGCTTTTATGGAATCTGGTTCATTTCTTACTATCAGCCCAAAACATTAAGGATAAAGAATATCTTATTTTGAGTAAGCCACATGTGTATATATAATTTCTAAGAATTCCTGAAACCATGTTTTTCCCCTCCTGTCTCTGGGCTGGTGGGATTTAAGAAACCCTTTTATCTTCTCAGGATGAAAGTATGTTGCTCTGTAGTTTTGGGAATCCCTAAATCAGCTTAACCCTATTGCATATATCTTGCATTGCATCTAAACACATTTATGTTTTTTAGCACTTTCGGCTAAATAAACCAAGTGCAGGGACTTTGGACCCTCCATTACAGGAACATCCTCATGTGAGAATAAAATGTAAATTTAGGGTATATACCATGATTTATTACTACACTGCAGTGTTCACAGGTAGAGATAACTATTTTGGTCTCTTTAGGGTACCAAATATTTAGGAAGTTCAAAATTTCATTTTAACTTTCCCCTAAATTGTTCTATCCCAGAAAGACCTACTCATTTGTTGATGGATATAACTTTATTATCATGTTGTATATTACTCGTTTTTAAACTCTGCAGTGCACAATTTTTACTTCACTGGTGCTTAAACATTTCAATGGAGAAAAATGTCAGTAAATAATATATTGGTTGAATGCCTTTATTTGCAGATCAAGTTTTTTACTGATTAACTGAATGTTTTGGAAATATATAATTTTACAGGAATATTATGCATGTTACCTAATATGGATTTAAATTTCAGTAAATTCATTATGTGTATGTGTGTATGTCTACCTATTGATCGATTGACACACTCCTATTTGATTTCAATGGACGTTTTTTTTTTAAGGGAAACTTTGTTTTAGGATGTAAAGACAGATGTCTGTCTCTCAATACAAAGTTGTATGAACGATCCTTAACTGAGATGCCCAAATTAGTTTCTCATATTATTCTGTATAAATGTGATTTGAATTTTATGTGCGGTTACATTCCAGATATTGGAATTTATAGAGTACTGTTCTTGGTGAGAAAGGGAGAGGTGGAGACAACTTAATAATGTCAGAATACCACGTCCGTGGGTTGATGTAAGACTACTTAGGCACAAAGCTTGTTCCTCTGGGTAACAGTCTGCCTGTAGACATTACCAAGGGAGCACAGAGGTGGAAAAGAAAATGCAAAGGCATCTGAAAAAGGAACTCTGATAGATTTTTTTTAAGTCTCCTTAAATTTTTAATATCCCATAACCTTAACACTGGGATTGAAGCCCTCGCTATTACAACTTTGCACAGACCCTACTGCTTGAACTCAGACCCTAGGAGCTACACGTCTGAGAGCTGAATGTATTCTTGGTCCCAAATCAATCTTGTCACTGCTTGGAAAGCAATGCAAGATAATAAGTAGTATTCACCTGATTGCTTTCCTGCTCGGAGACAGCTGGTGACGCGTGTCTTCCTGATAACCAGGAGTTTCAGATCTAAGGCAGGGATAAAGGGAAGCTGAGAGCTCGAAGAATCTAAATTTGACAGTCGATGGCTGAGGAGAGGGTCAAAAGGAAGAGAATCTGTGACACGTATAAGAAAGGAACAAAATTTATCTGCTCTGGTTGCAATGATTAGATGTCTTTTTGTCTGGCTTTCTTGCAGCGGTTGACTGATTGTACCCACCAGCTGGCTAATATCATAATTAACAAAGTTGGTACTACATTCGCAAAGTTTAATCAAAAAATTTGCCAATGATATGATGGCATTGTCACAAAGATCACAAGGGACATGGAATCGACTTTTGCTCAAGAAGGAACGGCAAAACTGTATAGACAAGATGAGAAATCGTGAACTTGTTCAGCCAAAGGTATGTTTCTTTCATAATTCCACATCCTGGGTTTTCTTATTAAGTTTTTTGTGTGATGGTTGGTGGGTTCTTTTTTGTTTCGCGAACAAAATGATTTATAGAAAAGATCTGTATGTGTCTTGAACATTTACAGCCTATTTTCTGAAAGCTTTGGGATTTTTCCAAATTTGGAAATTCAGAAATATAATGGAATAGCTTTCGATACTGAGATGGAATATAAAGCAATGTTTTGCCTGTTGTGTCTAGCTAATCTTTATCAGGTTTCAGAATAACTATTTGGTAACAAATGTCAGTTGAACACTTGTATTGTGTAGCTTTGGATTTATTTTACTCAACAATGTAAAAGCCATTGCTCTGCTTTATTCTATTGTGTCAACCCAGTTACAGGAGTGAAAAACAGCAAGCATAGTTATAGAAGAGGTAGAGGTTCTATTTTAGTTTCAAGAAATGCTCAAAGCAGGGAAAAGGATGGCTGAAGTCTCGATTTTAATTAAACAATGTAATTGGGGCTTTTTACAACATTTAAGGAGACCAGTATTTCTTGAAATTGTGTGCTATTCCCCAGTGCCATTCTGGCCAGTGACTGTTATACCTGTATTTTCTTTTCAATGTGATTTGCTTTGCTTGATTGAATATTCAAGCTCCGGGGAGTTTCCCAAATTATAGTCATCACATATTGCTAATGAATGAATGTGAATATTGATGGGGAAGGGTAAAACATGTGCCTCTGTGTATATGCCTGTGCACTTCCTCTGAGTACAGAGAGAAGAAGGCATCTCAAAAAATATGCAGAAGGCAAAGTTTGGGTTATTTATGCTGTGTCACACCAGTGCTATAATACCAAGACAATCAATTTTCTGTATAATTGGAGGCATACTTTAAGGTTCTTTTATTTTCCCTACATGGTCATCCAGGACACTGTATCATAGAAAAAAAAAACAAACTTAACAAACAGTAATTTGTTTCCTGCCTATTGCTGTTTGTCTTTTGTGTTAATTAATAGCAGTTTTTAAATATCATGAAATAACATTTTGGAAACAAATTAATTCACAGCATGTATATTTTTAATAAGGCCATTTAAGCTTTCTTGTGGTTTTATTCCTAACCATGGGAGACTAGATATTCTGAGTATACTCATTTTTAAATTTGACAATCAAATTTCCTATTCTCAAATTTTAAAAAGATGAATCATTTTTATGGGATTATGAATTTTATTTTATTTTTTTATTAGTTTCAGGTGTACAAAACAATGTAATAGTTAGAAATGTACACCCTTCACAAAGTGATAACCCCCTCCCCCAATCTGTTACCCCTCTGCCATAGCATATAGCTGTTATTTTAAAGCCTTTAAGTATCCAGATAATTTTTTTTTAATTGCTTATTAAAATTTTGCTTAAAATTTTGCTTACATTTCTTTAATCTTCTCTACAATTTAATGACAATGATAAGACAAGCTGAAAGTGAAGGTTTAAATCATTATTTTATTATATTCTGGACATCATTTTCAGAAGAGAATTTCATTCTCACAATAGAGACTTTTATATGCTTTGACTTTGCCTCTCTCCCCTCCTAGTATCTGGCACATAATAGGCACTCAGTGTATATTTATCGAGTGAATGAATTAATGAATTGAAGCCTTTCTACGGCTATTCAAATATGGTTAACATTTGCTTCCTCTGAATCAATAATAACTTTTGTACGCAGTAAACATTATGGACAGAAACAAGTAGATGAATGGCATAATCACGGACAATAGGGAAGATTAAGTTTCTAAAATAATATAATGTTGTTTTAACCTAAACCTCCATAATATTTTGTGTAATTGAGATTTGCTATTGTAAGAACTCAGTTGGAGTAGCAAGGGTCTATGAGGATTAGAAGGGGTTAGTAAAGTGGTTCACAGCTGATGCACCCGTTCTTTTAAACAGGATTATCTCCTGAGATGTGTAGAAATGAACTCTTGTCAGAGTTTCAAAGGAATTAATATTTTTTGGTAAAATGTGCTAATGTAAAGAGTTAGAAGATTAGTGGTGCATAATGAAAGCAATGCATTCTTTCGCATGGAAATAGGAATGTAATAAATGTCCTGCAAGTGATTGGGGCTGTAGCAATTTTATTGAAGATTAAAGTTTGATTGACCTTTGTTAGGGTGATTAACCCTTCTGAAATTAAAAGCCAGAGCTGAATTATTCTGGCCAATTTAAATGCAAACATGGAGCAGGTCGTATGTCATTCAAATAATAATAATAAAAAACCCTCCTATTTTAATTTCCATTTTTGCACATCTGAATGGGATGCTGCTTTGGAAAGATCATAGCTCTGGCAAGAGCATCTCGGTGGCAGAGAATATAGAATAATGTACAGATAATTGGGAGCATGTGGGAAGAGTCCCAGGCATCACTCCCTCCCCCCATTTAAAACATCAAAACCACTACCCCAACAAAAGCAGGGAGCCTGAAGGCAGTCTCCACACACCGAAAATGCGCGATCTCAATAGAAAATAATCTAGGACTCTCCTGAAAAAGGTTAGAATAAATAACATTCTAATCCAATGCCAACCACCAAAGCTGCACATTATATTCATGTTTAATCTATATGCTGTCTCCTAAAAACGGTGTGTGGGGGGGAGCGGAGGGGGAAGGACGGAGAGCTGCTTTATATGATTGCTTATGAAGCTGTTCGTAAAAGTTGATTATTTCTGATGGCTGGTATTTCATTCTCCGTGATCTCTGATAGTCTATGGATATATTCAGTATTTCCATAAAGTTAAAAAATGTCATAGGAGGAGCAAACTCTAGTTATTTACAAAGCCATTTAATAGTTTCATTTTATTTTTCTTCATTAAATTTTCTTGAAGTCTTTGAAAAGCTGCATATTCACATCGCTTCAAAGAAAACAGTTTCTATTTTTCATATCATATTACATTTTTTTATTACTAAGCCGGTGAATATTTTTAGATTTAGGTCCCACCACAGAGTGAACACAGCTTCCTTTTATGTGTCTGCGGGCTATTAAAATGATAATAAAGGTTTTCTTCGTTCCATGTGTAATTTATTTCTCTCTCTTTTCATCAAAGAATCCACGCTGAATGTGTCAAGGTAGAAAAGTCGAAGGTATTACAGTATAAAAATTAAGAAGCCCGAGGTACTAGAGTTTATTTTTGCACAAGCTTTTCATGTGCTCCTTTAACATTCTTCTGAAAGATAGGTTTCTACTCCAGACCTATGAAGAAAGTCAAAGATGAAAAACTTTTGATAGAGTGACAGATTATTCAGCTAGCAAAGTGACTGTGGCATCATCCAGAGAGCTGAATAATAGTTTACAGCATTGATTAATAATGTTTAACTAAGATCTGTTTGCTATAAGGATATTTTCCTAATTTTTAATTGTGGGGCTAGTATTTAACTACAAAATATAAACAAATATATTTTTCTGCACCTTGCCTGATAAGGTACAAATTACCAGCTTTAGCTGTGGTACTTGGAATTGTCAAACTTTAAAAAAAATTCCAGTTGTTCCCCTGATAATACTTGTTTTCTTATTAAAGATCATTTTCTCTCAAAAATCAACACTGCCGCTAAATTAAATCCCTAAAATAAGCACTATTAATTCTTCAGGTATAATTCAATAATCTTCTGTAATTTGATTTACCTCTTACCAGAAAGAAATGAAAGTAATTTTGGCATTAAAATTTAATGTAAATACAACATTCCCTAAGCATAAAAAGCTAATGTGCCAAACTACTGATAACCTCCTTTCCTATATTGCCATTAATTATCAGCAATCTTTTCCATACAGAAAATCTTGGCTCAATAAAGGGAAATTCATATTGTCTTAGTTTAGAAAAAAAAAAAAAGAATTGGTGAAACAACAAAGGCAAATAAGATTCTATTTTTTTAAATCCCAAATCCAATCATTTGTTTTGCTTCAGTGTGCTTAGAAGACATTTTTATTTCTTTGTTGCCTTTGTTTTTGGCAATCTGTCCTCTAATCCATCCAGTCCCAGACCTGACATTGTCTCTTACAGTTGTGAAATAACATTATTTGCCTTTAACAAGCCCAATTTAATCTGTTTGGTATTTTTATGGACCACACAGTTTAGTTGGAGTCATTCTGTTTAAAAAAGCAGGCTGCTTAAAAAGTGACCAGTGGCATTACTTTATTCATTACAAATTGTTTGTGAGTCAACAATTGAATTTAATTCACTAAATTTTAGAGTAGGCCTACCATGAGCTGGGCTAACGAGAGATAAAACTGGCAAATTCAAGGATTTTCAGGACTTTAAAAATCGTAAATAATCAAAAAGTGGTCACCTATGAATTTCTCAAGATATTATTCTCCTTAACAGATAATAATCCTAGAATAAATTGTTTGGTTAATATCAGTCAAATTAATTTGTCATTTTTTGTAATGACAATTACAAATTGTAATATTTCTTGTCATTTGTTTGACAAATAATAAAAATACTCTAGAGACAATAAATGCTCTGATGTTATCTTTCCAGTAAATTGTGAAGATCAGTTCCCTAGCATTAGTTTTCAAATGAATTGGAAGCTACCTAATAATGTAATGTAGTGATGTGTGGCCTATTGATACATTCCATGCTAAGTGTATTAAAATTATCACATCACCTCTACATATTACTTTGGAATCTGGAGAACTGCTTTATAAGATAACTTTGACTTAAAGGCCTTCAGCATTAGTCTTTCTGGAGCCATTTTGCTGACTGACCTTTGTTCCGTTTCAATTGGTATTTATTGAGCACCTTCTATGTTCCAGATACTCCTTCCAATCCAGTGAGGTCGTTCTGTGAGCCATGTCTTATGGGTCAGAAACGGAGACTCAGGGTGTAGAGTGATTTGCCAGAAGTCAGACAGTTAGTCAGTGGCCCAGCCTGGGTTGGAGGCTGGTACCATATTTCAAGACCTTCTTTATCAGAGACATCATTGCGATATCCATAGCATTCCACTTTGCTAAAACTCGGTGACTATGAGCACAGGACTTTTAGATGAATTAAAACACTTTTCTCTAGACAAAGCAATTTACTAAAATGCAGGAAGTAAAATGAAAAAAATTCATTCTCTCTTGGTTGACTTCTGAGGAAGTAAGAGAAGATGCAGTTTAGAAAGCCAAAGATGACTCACCGGCATATCCATCCAGTGAACTTTATTTAGTTGGCTCATTTCATGGAGACCAGAAATTGTCCTCCCCAAATAGAGTTATCATTTAGTTCTTTGAAAACCAGTCATTAGGATCTTTTACAAATTGCCTTTAAAATGTTTGTGTTTACCTACCTTTCATTGAAAATTCATAAATCTGTTTAACGGAGTCAAAGTCAGAGGTATCACCATCCCATCTCATACACTTTCATCGGTTGAGTAGTTTGACAACCCATTGATCAATGCTCCTCCACATTTTATGATTACTGCTCTTGAAACTAGATATGAGCACAGAGTTAGATTTATATTCCATCAGGAATTGTCCAATTGTTTATACAAATGCATTTAAAGGAATATGTGGAAAAAATGTTTTCCATAAATATAAAAAATAAACATCCAAGTTGTATGTAATTACTGCAATATGCAAAAAAGGCATCATTCTACTTAGCAAAATAATCTGGGTTTTCATTTCCTGACCTTTATGAGAATAAAAAAATTAACCAAGATTAGGCAAAAAAATAAACCTCTGCAAAATTAGCCTAGGAGGTTCCAAAAGTTTGGAATTGATAGAGAAATTTTCACTTGGAGACTGGGTCCATCTTTTAAAAGTTGATTCTTTTGGTCTGTAGACTCTCTGAGCTTGTATCAGAGAGTGTGAAAGGTCTAAATCCATCTTCATATTATATTTACCCACAGTGCCTAAAAGAGCACCTGATACGTGGCGGGTACTGAAAATGTTTGTTAAATAGTATTGAAAGGGACTATCACCATTAACATAAAACTAGGGACACTGAACTCATCCCTTCATTATAAAGGTCTGGTGTTTGCACTAAGAATATAAATATAAGCTTCAAAGCCTGACAAAGGAAAGGGGAAGTTAAGATACAGATGATAGATAGATAGATAGATAGATAGATAGATAGATAGATAGATAGATAGATGATAGATAGATAGATAGATAGATAGATAGATCTAGATATAGATATGTGTATACTATAGATCTACTCCCATATCCACTTCAGAATGCTTTTAAAAATGGCCCAATTTTTTCCTCTACTTTAGCTTGAACTCTAGGCTTAGCAATCTCTCCCCACCTTGAATTGGTTAGTCACTAGTCACTTATAACTTAACAACAGTTAAACTAGTTATGAGTTGATTAGAATATTTAATCAAAAGTACCAGGTTGGTTTATATTAGTAGGAAGCAGGAAAAATAATCCACAATATTCATTTTGAAATGAATGTCAAAGCAACTAAAGGGCATTTTGTAGAATCAGGGAAATGTATGAGTATTTGCAGGAAAATAAGAAATTACTATTGCGAGTCTAACTGCAAATGAAAGTGCTTTGCAGCCGGGAAAATTAAAGTGTGTAATAAAACATGACACTCTGAGAGGGTTTTCCCTAAGAGATGCTAGGCAAGATGGAAGAGCAAGTTTGACCAACATCTCTTCTAATTATATAAATACTTAAGAATTCATTAACCATTTGAGTCCCGCTTGATGATGATGATTAAACCCTTAGACAGATGTGAATCAACTTTACTATGTGGAAACATTGAGGAAAACATTTATGAAAAATATGATCCAATTTCTGAAAATACAGGCCAATTAAAGTTTGAGATTTAATTTAGGAATTTTCTCTCTGTCTGCATGATGTATATATTAATGATGATTTCTCTCCCCTTATTCTTCATCTTCATAAGCAAAAGGAGATTTTTTACTTATTGACATATTACTGAAGAATCTAGCTTTTCTCCAAAATTATACATTTTTTGCATAAATGTGCCTAATTACCTGAATTCAGTTTTGATTAGCAGTGTTAATTGATGCAGCTGTGGATGGTATCTGTTTACCTAAATTACCATGTGCAAACAGCAATATGTCTGGAAGTGAATATGCTAAACTGAAAATACTAATTAGCTAAGACAGATTGTTATTCAAGTCACATCGTGGAGCTTTCTAATGAAAGCCTGGGTATGTCAGGGTTTTATGATATTCAGACAGAAATGTCTATATTACATATGATTTCTAAATTTAATTCATAAGAACAGATGGGATGTCAGCCAAGGCTCTTCTGCCTTATTCTAGTATTAATGTGAATATTTTACTCAACTGGAGATATATTCATATGTTTTTTTCTAAGAAACTCATCCTGTGCTTTGACAATGTGCCAGCCCTGCACGCCCAGACTCATCTATATCTTGACCAACACATATCCCACCTTATATCCACCTACTGTCTCAAAGATGAAGATAAATAAACCACCTTGCAAGTTTAATCACATCAACCAGCTAATTTAGTAACATCAAATAGCAAAAAGCTTAACAGTCCCCTTGCCCTGAGTAGTATTTCCTGGGTGTTTTCTTTTTGCATCCCAAATTAATAATAATAACAATAACAATAAGAGTTTGATCAAAGGATTCTTTTTTAGAATCAATGAACAACTCACAGGGTTGAAAAGTGAGTTCTCATTGCCTTCAGATTGTCTCCTCTTTACTCATTTAAAAATAGATAGCAAAGCAGTGCTTATTTTCAAGGACCCAGCTTTAAAGCATTTCAGCCTTTTGTGTCTTTGGTTCCCATTACCCTTTGTCCTAAAGCATGACCTGCTTTGCTTAAGGTTTCTCACCAAAGAAAGCATTAATCTTTTACTGTCTGCTGTCTCACTCAGCACTCATTAATGGCAGTGTGACTTAGAGATACCCAAAGATTATAGTACAAACCTTTCACATCATATAGTGAAGAAATAATGGGCCCATCTTCCCTTTCCCAAGAGGCTGAAGAACTGTGCTTAATGCATAAGTCTTTTCTTCCCAGAGGCTGTGAAAATAAGGCCTCTTGACACAAACTTAAGAGTTTAAGATCCCTTATTAGATATTTTAAGATGCCATGAGCAAAATGGGGATAATTTTCATGATGCAAATTTGAACATAATTATAGCTTGGCATATTTAATTTAGGTTTAAGTGAGAATTATAATTACCAAAAATTGAATTATATAAATTATGCTAATTTCTATCCCCAAAGTTTCGTGTAATTTGGGTTCCCTAAGATAGGTTTAGATCCAGCAAAATTACAATAGGATCTAATACTAAAAACAAGGAATTGTGAAAATGACTTTTTTTACATCTTAGCTACAAAAATATTAAGTACTGTTAACTGGCCTGGGAAAACATGAAATGCTTAAGTAGCTTAAATCACAGTAGATAAAAGGGACATTAAATCCTGATTAGACCATTTGTGTTCTATTTTCTATATTAATACTCATTGTAGCATATTATTGCTATTTGCTGCCTAATAAATGAAGCTAATCTCAATATTTTTAAAATAAAATTCATGTGTGTTATAATGATGATTATTTAATAATATGCTTAGAAAAGTCACCTTTAGAATTGTCTTGCCTTGATTATCATTTTAACATTAGCCCTTTCGAAGATGCTTAATATAAACTTCCTTTGTTCTTGTAATTTCTTTATTTTTAAAAACTTGCAAAGCTATATTTCCCAGCGGCTGTAGGTAGGTTGCTGAATGTTCTATGGACAGTCTAAGAGAGCTCCCTGTTATAGAACCAAAATGTGTGTGTGGTGTGTGTGTGTGTGTGTGCGCGCGCGTGTGTGCATGTGTGTGTGTGTGTGTGCCTGTGTGTGGGGGGGTGTGGGTGGGTTGGTGTGTGTGTATGTGTGTAGTGTGTGTGTGTGTGTTATGGCATTTATGGTGTGTATGGTGTGTGTGTGTGTGTGGTGTGTGTATACATATATTCATAAAATCACTTAAGCGAAGAGTTGAATTTAAACCCTAGAGTCAGCCAACCAGTTTGATGGTTGGGTGTGTTTACTTTCTGTATTGCTTGGTTCACTAAAACAATTGTTAAATAAATGTAGTCTCTTTTCAGAGACTACATAAAAGATGAAAAACCCTCCCTATAAAATTCCGCTATTTATTCTATTCAGAGTGATATTTTGGGGAACTCTTTTCTCATCATGAGGTTCTCTAAATATTTTATTGATTTTTTTTGTCTCCCTGTGTAGATGTGAACTTATTTGTGTCAGAATTTTCAAAATAGTCTTTGTTGACATGTGAGCATTTCTACACAGTAAACCTTAAAATGGGGAAAACAAGTCAGTGATGTGAAATGTGAAATGGAGGTATGGATTTTCATCAGACATTCCAATGAGTTGTCCTTAAGCAAATCACTTAACTTCAGTGTGCAAATTAGTTAATTTTAAGAATAAATATAGCTATCTTTCTGACTTATGAAGGATTTATCACCATGCCCAAGGTTCAACGGATCTGGAAATGAAGTATATGAACCTGTTCTTTGAACTCTAATTGGCATGTGGGGAAAGCGGGTCAGACAGAGTTAAAGGCTGAGGGACTTAATCCTTTGAAAAAATTTTGATTTAGTTTTATTACTTCTGAGTACTGCGAATGTATTCTAAGATTAATTTGAATCTTTGCTTCACTCCATGTATGCCAGTTTCTTTCGAGAGGATAGATTGTAGGCTCCCTGAGGGATATCTTTTATTGATTTGTTAAACCTTGCCCTCGACTGTCACAAAGCTTCCTCACATGAGAAGTGGTGTGCACACAGTAGGTGCTCTTAAGGTACTCCTTGATTAATAATCATAGCCATTAACTCCATTTATATAATTCTCAGTAACATATAGTATAGGATATTGTGTGTTACAGAGAGCTGTAAACCCTCTGAACACATGTTAAAAAACTTAAAGCTCCTGGCTATTTTGAAAAAGTTATATATTTTTATTCAGTTTATATTCTGGCCAAAGGAACCCTAAGATTTCAGAAAGGATAGGATTAATTTGAACTTGTTCCCTAAAATGTATAACATATGCTACACTTGTTTAATGCAAATTTCAAATGAATGGGATTTGAATGGGTAAGCAAAGCCTTGTAGACAGGCAGACCTAAATGCAGATTTTGCATCTGTCATTTGCCAGCAGTGTGACCCTGGGGCATTTTCTTAATTCTTTTGGGCCTCAGTTTACCCATCTGCAAAAGAGAGTTAATACCCATGTGTAGTGGTGTTATGATGCATAAACTTCATAATGTATGTAAATACCTTAAACCAATGCCTATCATCAAGTTGGCACTTAATATGTAATAGATACAATTACTTTATAAAATACAGTGGCTCTGCATCAAAAACCAACAGAGACAGAAATTTTTTCTAAATGTGGCATTCATTAACTCTTAAAATTTTATACAGCAAAGTGATTTGAGTTTCCTCCGTGTGTGTGTGTGTGTGTGTGTGTGTGTGTGTGTGTGTGTATGGGGGGATATGTTCACCCATTTTGCCCCAAGTGTATATGTGCACCTGTATGTGCATACACATACATATATCATTTACATAACAAAAGTAAACACCTGGCTTCTCAAGATATGTGGTAAGTAAACTTCTGGCTCCCTTCTTTTCTAATAATTTCATACTGCTGTATAACACTTCATAGCTCAAAAATAGCTCTGTGCACATTATCATATGTAATCTTCACAGTAGCAAGACAGGGCAAGTGACATTACATCCTTCTTTGTAAATGGGGCTTGCAGAGATGTTAAGTGGCTTACCTACTGTCTTTTACTACAGTGAGGGACAGGGAAGACATGAAGCTAAGAGAATACATTTGGAATTGTTTTCTAGACTTTATGGGAAAAAAGAAGCTAATAATGATGTTTCTCCATGCAGCGCTGACAAACAAAGTCATGTCCTGAGTGAATATTACTACATTTAAGTATAAGGCCCAGGAATGAGTATATTATGAAATCCAGGACATTCTTCAAGTTCGCACAGGAGGAGTAGGATGTGTTTCTCCTCAACAAATAGTTATTAAGATATTCTGACTGATTGCATTCTTCACAGTAGTTACACATTATCATTTCCACTGTGGTTACTAGGGCCTTTTGGAAAAGGGATGGGCCATATTTGCAAAAGCTAGGACCAGGAGCGGAGGTCTCTCTCAGGCCTGGACAAAAGCCCAGAGGTCTAAACATGGGAGCATGTCTAGGGACTTCTTAAGAAATTTACACTTGAAGCCAGAGTCCAGAAAAATCTATTCTTTTATATAAAGGAGGTAGTTACAGGAGAGGGAAAATGACCCAAGGAAGCCATTCAACCCATTTATAATTTGTTATATTGGGTTAAAATATTTCACTGATTTAACAGTACCTTGTATTTGTGAGTTATTGCAAAAAATACTGACAGTATATAGAAAGTACAGGATGCAATGCCTGCAAGGATTTTAAGTAACTATCTTATCATTATATACCTTTTATTACAATTAGCAATATAGCTCAAGTGGCAAATTCTTCCTTGTTTTATTCTAAGGATATTAAGTAATGTATTTATTCATTCACGTATCCATTCAACAAGCATTTCTTCCTCCCTGAATTAGATAGTGAAATACAATTGTGGTCTTTGAAATCAGATGGTCTGGGTATAGATCATTGGTTCTCCACTCGTTAAAGGTGGGGCAAATTATTAGAATCTTCAGCTTGCTTATCTAAAACATTGGGTTGACCATAATGAGATTGATGTGGGGATAAACAATGTTTGTAAGGCATTTCTCACTGTGTGGGGCATACACAAGTGCTATTATTTCATGAAAGTGAATGTTCTCCCACTCAAGGGACATAAAAGTAGTTGGAGTGGAAATACACGTATCTAAAGCAACTAGGGAATTCTAACATGGCATATAAGTAAGTACAATCTAACATGGCCTAGACTCCATAGGTGCTAACAGAATTTAGAAATAGGAAGCATCTTTTAGAGAAAGGGAAAATAATAGCAGCAAAAAGGCTTTCCAAGCAGTGTGGTATCTACATTCTAGCAATGCCTTTGTTCAGAATATTTGGCCTGATGGGCGTCTCCCTGGAGACCACTGTTCATTTAGGAACCTCCAACATCTGTGCAATTTAAATAGGACCAGGGCCCAAACCCCAAAACACATCAAACATGATTTTCTATTCAGTGTGGTCGAATAGGACATCATCATCCCTGGGCTTCAATTCATGAACTCCATGGACCTAATCGACGTTGGGTTGTGGCCTGTTCAGATAGCACGCATGGTGGAATGTTGGTGTATTTGGACTTGGTCAGGGTTCCTATGTCCAGAAATTCCAAATTAGATTTTTGTCATTAGCTTGTCAAGCTTGTCTTAAGCTCACTTAATGAGGTCTGCCGGTGGAATGTCTTTTATGTTCTGTGGCCTTTATGCTTAGTCTCAGCTACTCTCAACTGTGGCTGAGAAGTTAATGAAGTTACCACAGTACTCGCTTGTCTGCTGCTTTTGAAAACATACCTCGTATGTGTTTGGGTATTTAAATTCTGTTTTCTAGCTTTTAGGGTTTATATCCTCGTGGTGCATTCAAGTGCTATGGAAATAAGACCAGATGGATGTGACAACCAGCCATTCGGGAAATTACATACACATTACATTTCAGAAAACCAGTGTACATATGTCTATCTGGATGCGTTCATATGCTGGATTATTTTTGTTGCATCCAAACGTTTGGGATTTCAGTGAAACAGTTACCTACGATGTCAGCTTGAGGATTCCTTTCAGAGGAAAAGCATGGCCTGCAGTGAGCCATTTTGTCACTCATGGCTGAATATGGGGACAGAATAAAGGTCACTCTGCATTCCTCAATTTTCCTTTAGTTTTCTCCATCATACTCATCACTACAGACATTGTATTATAAATTTGCCTATTGTCTGTCATCCCACTAGAATGTAAACTCTATAAAAACACGTAATTTTTTTGCCTTGTTTAATAGTGCTTGGCACATAGTAAGCATTCTATATGTGATAATGAATAAATTGGCTACACTGAGATAATAAAACGGTGTTTAATTCCCCTTTGTGCAAAAGCCAGAATAACATGGAGTTTTTCTTTTGTCTCTTAAATCATGAACATATAGTTGTGAATAATGATGATGATTATGCCTAGCACTTATATAATGTTTACTGTGTGCCAGGCACTGTTCTGCGTACTCACAGAAACCTTTGGTGGGGGGGGGTATTATTCTCCCTATTTTGTGCATTGGGAAACCTGAAACACAAATACTTTGACATGATGGAGCCAAAAATTCACACCCACCAGCATGCTCTTCTATATCTCATGTGTTGTTTTCAGAGATTGAAAATAAGTCATCTCACAACTGCATCCACCCTTTCAATTAGCAAAAGTCACCACATAACAATGCTCTGTTAGTTCTGTGTTATTCCTAACTATGCTGTTCAGTTCAACCTGGTAGTATAAGAACAATTACTCCCATTTGAGTAGTGGGAATCAGAAGAGGCAATGACTTTTCCTACTTTGTATTACTCTCTTCATTGATTTGCTTACCTACTTGCTCCTCTGTGGAAAAGGTAAAAGAGGAGGAAACTAGATAAATGCTGTAAATAAAACCTTCGGGTTTCTGTGCTGGTTAAAATGCATATTGTCAAGCTGAATGAAAAAAAATGGTATTGTGGACTCTACCTTGGCTTACTCATGGTTATTCAGGTTTCATTCTTATTGACACCCATGGTGATAGAATGTTCAAATTTAGATTTGAAATCAAAATATATTATGGAACTTTTAGCATCAAATGTGCCTGCCCAATTGCGTTTAAGCTGACATTAAAGATTAGTTTCTATACCTTAGCACAGATCTCTCACAGTGGTGTAGAGTTTGTCCCAGATGAGTGAAGAAGAAATGGAGAAGCCAAAACAGAACTGTAAATGTCCTGCATATTGATGAAAATCACCTTCAGACATATAGGTAGTCAGGGAGCGGACAGTGTGTAGAATGTAATGGCTGATACATCTTCAGGAGAATGGCACGGTTTTCAGGGATGCATTTGTGTACTGGAGAACAGTTCCATAGCCAGAGGGAATGTATCTTCACTAGAATTGGGAATTCTGTTCATTACCTGTATATTACTCTGAAATCTTTCCTATTTTCCATCCACACAACAGCATGATTTTACCAGTTCATTTCCGTGATGCCTCCTCCAATCAGTCCAGGTGCCCAAACCAATCTTCCTGCATCCTTTCTTCTGAATTTATAAGTTCCATGCAATCCCACTCAAATGCCACTATGCGGGGTTTACATAATCCTATTGATTGCTTTTAGATTGTATGCATTTATATGTTAAGTAATCTTGATATTAGCTAATATATATGGTGGGATATTAATTCCCACCCCTATTAACTGAATGAGAGAATTCATGCAAAATGCTTAGTAATACTAAGTACATGGTAACAAACCTCAATAAAGGCCATCTATTAGTAGGCATCTATTACCTTTAAATATATTCAAATTCATTGGAAGAAAATTGGAGAAATCGATTTTGTGCAAGACTTTTTGGATGAGACTATAATTTTTCCCATTCAGGGTTAGATAAACAAAATCATATGTGTACATTAAATTATACTCTTGGACTTTATCATCATACTACCTCTTATCTGTTTCCTCATATCTTCTCTTTTGTATATTATGAAATCAAGTGGTTCTCATCTAACAATCATCGTCATCATCATCATCATCATCACTCTAGTTGTATCTCCAAAAAAACACTAACAATCTTTACAGAGTACTTTACAGCTTATAAGGCACCTGCCTTATGTTTTATTCTTTCCACAACCCTTCATAGTTAACATTGCAAGTACAGAGGACACAAATCATGCTGCTAATGTGGGCTAGATCTAAGATTAAGAGTCTGAGTCTCATCACAATGATAAATGGGAGATTTGAGCAATTATTAGCATTGAAGGGAATTTTTAATAAAAACCTGCAGGCATGTCTCCCCTTCAGAGAACAAATTTTGGACAGAATTTCCTTGAACTAATTAGTTAATAAACCTGACCGTAAGGAATGTAGACATTCTCGCCTGTGTTTCTTCCCCTGTCACCTCCAGTTAGTGACTTTGGAAAGCCTTCTCAGACATTGGCTTTCCAGGTGACCCCACGCTCCTCTAACAGGCAGAAAGGCAAGCGGGTAAATCAGGTATAGGGCTAGGAATAATTGCTTTTTCATCGGAATTGTAATATAGCAAGGCCAGCAATATACCAGGTTATGAATTTTTTAGACCAGTTTTAGATTTACAACAGAATTGAGAGAAAGATACAGAGATTTTCCATATACACCCTGGCCTCATATCTACATACCTTCTCTCATTATCAACATGACTCATCAGAATAGTACTTTTTTTTTTTTTTTTACACTGACACATCACAGTCACTCCAAGTCCGTAGTTTACATGGTGGTTCACTCTTGGTGTTGCACATTCTGTGGGTTTGGACAAATGCATAATGACGTGTATCCATCGTTATAATATCATACAGAGTCTTTTTACTGCCCTAAAAATCCTCTGTGCTCTGCCTATTCATCCTTCCCTGCTACTCCACCCCTGGCAACCAGTGATCTTTTTTCTGTGTCCATAGTTTTGCTTTTTTCAGAATGTCAGATAGTTGGAATCAAACAGCGTGCAGCTTTTTCAGCTTGGCTTCTTTCACCTAGTAATATTCATTGGAAGTTCCTTCATGTCTTTTCATGGCTTGATAGCTCATTTCTTTTTGGCACTGAATAATATTTCATTGTTTGGCTGTACCACAGCTTATTTATTCATTTACCTACTAAAGGACATCTTGGTGGCTCGGGTCATGGAATTTGATGAGGAAAAAAAACCCTGGGGAAGAACGAAGCCTGCTCATTAGTTTCGAACACTGTGACATTACACATAAGTATGTATAACAGCTTTAGAGCTGAAGAAGAGATGGATGGGACATGGTTTTTACAAATTATTTGTGTCTTTGGATGTGATGAGAAATGGGAATGTGCCAGTTTCTTATTTAAACAACAGTTTACGGTGACAAAACAGTTTAGATAACGAGAAGGACTTATGTGTGGGTACAAGGCTGAGTGCTTAGTCATTGCAGGCGGAAGAGGAAGTGGGAAATGAATGAATGATTTATGTAGAACTAAACGAGATGTACCTCAATCATTATTATCAGTTAACTATTACTATTTTTCCATCTGTGGGGGTCCAAAAAATAACTTTCTTCCCATCTTTCTAAGTTCTTCTGGTTGGGCTAATCATCATTAACATGAGACAGGTTCACAGGAGAAAATGCCCAAAATGTATTACGAATGTACATGTGGGTATATTACAAGACTAGGAGACCCAAGGACACATTGGGCACTTGAGTTTTATATGCCAGCTGGACAAAAGAGAGGGAGATAAAGGGCTGGCATTTCAAAGGGAAAACAGGCTATTCACAGGTAGATGAGAAAAAGCAATATGTGGTAAACAAATTCTTGCTGGCCACCTGGACACAATGGAACACAGGGGGAAGTCCAAAAACAGGCTTTGCTAGGTTTCTCCCTGTCTGCCACATTTAGTTTATATTATGATGCCAAGGAGATGCTCCCTCCCTTTAAACGGGCTTTTCTATCTGAATTAAACAGGTAAGAGGTGGGAAGGGTCAAGGATTCTAAGTCTTTTGTTTCTTAATAACCAGTTTAAAATCAATATCCCAAAAGGCATATATTGGGGTGACAAAACTTGGTCCCTTTCACATCCTATGTCCCAAATTTGGATGCTATCTTTATCCTTGAAGGGCTTATATGTGGGGTAGATGAACCTTGCTATTTTTGTTGACTTATTTCCCAATCATTGAGAATATTTAAAAAGTACTAACGTGTGTGTGTGTGTGTGTGTGTGTGTGTGTGTGTGTGTGTGTAGGAGACACTCTTTCTCATCTATGCTTTTAATAAAGGCAATGTGAGTGTCAAAGTAAATTTTTGTGACTTAGACTATTTTGTGGCAGGGGAAGTAAAGAAAAAATATTTTGACCATATATAAAACAAAGAAAGGAAAATCTACCAACTGAGTTTTAAAAATAACCAGTGGAGGTTGACCTGAAAGGTTTATTTTTATTTTCTCAAGCTCTAAGAGACTCTAAGGTCTAAAAGTAAAAACTTTGGGAAGTATGATTTGGAAACATCAACAAAACAGAAGAAAGATTTCAGAGTGTGCAGGAAGACAGGCTTCCCGTTTCCTGGCTACTCACCTCCAGTGATTTTAAACTCTGAAAACATCTGCATGTCATTAGAATTAAACCAAGGCCCTGTAACAAGTCAGACTATCTTTATGGGAACGAATTGATCGAGTCTTAAATTCTTTTTGGATTGCAGAACAGAACATGTTTTACCTTACCAACTGACCAGTAGAGCGTTGAGAATCCCTTTTGTATACATATGTATTTATTTGACTTGTGAAACAGGTCCCTTCCCTTCATAGCCAGAAGGGATCATTCTCAGAAGGCATGCGGGCAATCAAAATATTTTCAAATTCTGAAAGCCAAAGAAACACTAGCTTTGGGTTTATTTACTTGTGTGTGTCCTTCTAAACATTTTTTTAACTGGCCCTAAAGGCCAATAAACGAGGTCTCTATTAGGCCTAACAGAAAAGGATAAAGGGTAAAGGGCATTCAGCAGGAATGACCTGCAAATGATGCCTGTCTCAAGATGGATGGTCAATGAGTTAAGTTGAAACAGGAAAGGGAAAACACAGGACCAGTATATTGTGTTCATACGAAGCATCCAAATTTTTCTCAGGTAGCAAACTCAGGTAGCATATTTATCCAGAAAAAAAATATCTAAGGGTTTTTCTTTCTTAGTCACCACCCATGTTTCAATCTCATAACTATGTGTAAGCAGTATGCTAAGTATTGATGAGACGATATAAACATTCAAGAAGTTGATGGGTATTATTTACTGGAAATGTAACTGTTGACATAAAAGCAGGTATTAGATACTAAAGGATAGGTTCAAGACCTGTGATCCACAGAAAGAATAAAGTGGCATAAATCAAGTTGGAGTTTCAAACCTCTACAGAATTCAACATTTTGTAATAAATATTTCCTTTCCCATTTTATATGCCAAGAGACCAAAACACACAATGTGTGTTAAGTAATTAGCATCAAGTGAAGTTCAAATTTGAGAACAAATTGAGAAAATCATATGGTATTATTTGCAAAGGACCCTTTCTTAGTGTTCTAAATACTGTATTGACAGCCATTAAAAATAACTAAATATTAAAAGAACTAAAATAATGTAAACAGTGTGCATAGATGGGGACATTGACTGTGTTTGATGTTCTAACAGGGGCCTGTTCAGAGAATTCACCTGTGTCAGATAATTTATGGTGTGTTTGGCCAATCCTTTGAATCACATAAAATATTCATGGATTTCTGTCAGTTGCTGCAAAGTTAAAATTAACCCCCTGTTATGGCTTCATGAGATGAAATATTTCCATAGGATCTTTATTTTTTTTACCTTATTATTTTCAGTGTGATTTATACTTCTACCATTTTAATCCCATGCCACCATAGTTCCAGAGCAAAACATCATATTTTGTGGTATCTCTCCTTAATAAATGTATTTGGACCATATAGTTATCCACATTCATGCAAAATGGGCTGTGGCAAGTAGGCTTACCAAATCCCAGGACCCCCAAATTATGGAGAGGTGAATTGAGCTCACCTTTGTTGAGCTTACCATATTCCACATGGTATATATATATAGTATATAAAACCTCTAATTGTCATAACAACCTAGAAAAGTAGAAAACACCACCACTATTTTGTAAAACAGAAAAACTAAGTGTGTAATGAACTTTTACAAGGTTACACAAATCAGATTTTTTAATGAGTGTTGACTCCCAAGACCTTATTCTTTCAATCATAACACAACCTGCTGGCTTACTACCTGAAGAGGCTGTACCCATTTGAAATATAAAAAGAATCAATGGTGTTCATGGTCCTTTGGTAACAAACGCTAAACACCATCCTACTGTTCATCCAAGGCTCTTCAGTCCTTTTGGTAACTGAATTACCCAGCCCAGTGTTTCTTGTGGCATCTAGGGAAAGATAGAAAGTTAGCTAATGTGGAAAAATAAGAAGATATTAGATCTCTCTACTTGATGGTAGCTCTTAGAGAAAGTAAAGGGAAGATACTTGTTTTCCTGAACATTTTTTTTTTCCTGTAAAGGAGAATTGGGGTGGCAGAAGGTGAAGGGCAAATAGAGACTGTTGATACTGTGATAATGAGCAAAGGAGAGTTTATTTGGGGGTTATTTCTCCATCTCCTTGGTCATCGCACCCTTCACTGAATGAGAATATTCTGTTTGGCTTTCAAGCTGGAGTTGTCATGTGAGAAGTATACGTTAATTTCATATTTTCTCATAACTTTCTTTTGGGGATAAGCATTTTGGCTTTCTGCTGTTTATTATTTCAAAGGCATCTATATGCTAATATGTTTATGCTAATTATTTTCATGTTTCCCCTTAGGTTATGCTTCATATCACCCACCAGGGAGGATCATCTCTCATGAAAACTTTCAAATTTAATTTTGAAAAATATTCAGAAAAATGTAAACCATGCTTTCTCCCAATGTAGGAAAAAAAATATGCTCTGGAGAGTCTTATAATTCAAAGAAAATGGACTGGGATAACACTTGGGTCTTCATACTACCAAAATCCTCTTGAGCAGGTACACAAAGCATTTAACATTGTGACACTGACATGTTGGAAGAATAATTAAAATAATAATCTAATAATAGGTTTTTGGAAATTACTAAATTTCAGTGTTTGATCCAGAGAAGAGAAAGGAGAGGCTATTTTCATTCTCCACAGCTTCTGACGTGTATTAACTGCTTCTGTTGCTATAAATACGGTATTTTAATTGTATGTCATCGCTCCTTAGCATCATTTCTAGAAAGCTAATTCTAATGATATTAATGCCTGAAGCTGAGTTTCTGCTTACAGGAAGAATCAAGTAAAAGAGGAACTTCATATAATGAGATAGCTTGATGTTTTCTTCCAGCTTTTTTATTAGATAATTTTTTATGAGGTTATAATTTGTTTTGAGAGTAAGTTGCAATTTTTTAAAAAAAACTTAGAAGTTAACCAATTAACCTGTCTTAAAAGTATTTTTTCAGGCATCTTCTTTTGAAGATAAGCAAGGCTAAAAATCCAATTCTTCCATATGAGATACTAAACCTTAGATCACTTTAGAGGACATTTTACTTTTCCCCCTTGGTTAGGAACTGGACTCCTTTTGTTCCCAAGCATTTCAGGGGTACAAAGAAAAGGCCCCCATTTCATACTCTTCCTCCTTGTTCTTTGCCCTGATCTGAGCTTAAGTAAAGCGAGGATTCAGAAGCACTCGGGAATTCAGACTCCAGATTTAAATTCATTGTATACACCAGCCTCCTCCTTACCGACTCCTCTCACCACTTTTCAGTAGCTGCACCTAATTTCATTTCTAGTTTTTAAATGCTCTCAGTTTTGGACCTCAACAGTGCTTTAGTCTGCAAGAAGTACAGCCCAGCTGCTGCTATTTCTCCTCTTATCTCATTTGAATGCCTCTTGAGCTCCAAGGCAGCTTTGTCAGTAGGAGAATTCACTCACATTCAGGACTAGAAGAAAAGTCTCCTTCTGAAAGGGGGCCTGACAAGTAAACTGGGCTCTCTTGGTTTAGACAGGTACATGGACAAGGTGTGCTGGAACTGCCAACCGGCATTGCAACATCGCCTCACTACAAATAGGAAGCATCCTTGCTGGGGATACGTTTGGTAAAATTGGTTAGACTACATATTTGTCAATTAAAGGCAAAATAACATTTTGTTGAAACCTGGCTATGTTTAGTACAGTCTACTGAAAGAAAGGACCTGCAGTAGTTTATCTGCTAAACCTTTATGACCATCATTATTTTCTTTCTATTGTACACTTTTGCCTGTGACAATAACAAAATACAATAGCTACACATTTTCCCTTTTAAAGTTGTGTTTGGAGATGGATTCACTGAACATTTGACCTTAATGCAGCCCCAACTAAAAAGAAACTTCCTCCTCTTACTCTCCTCTGAACATTATTTAAAGAGAATTCAGATAGAAAAGCAATTTGCATACAATTAGACTCCAAATTTATTAGGTGTAGGTGAACCATGCAATCTGATTAAGGAGGCTGCTATCAGTGTATTATTCTATTTACGAACTGAATTCCATGAGGACAGGAAAGATACCAACCACTGTTAGCCTGGAGCTCTAGAAGATGGCTGCTTTTGGTGGACATTCAGCAAATGTTTGGCATCATGACTCAATCTGTGTGGAAATTGTGTTCAACACAGTTCCAGAAATGCTATGTGATCTGAGAGGGGTGGCACTTCTGGGTCCTCCAGTGCTGGTGGAACATTGTTAAAGGCACATGGCTTTGACATCACATAATAGGGACTAGATTCAGAAAAGCCTGCATTTGAGTCCCACATCATTACCTCCTAGTTTTCTGACCTACGTGAGTTTCTTGGCCTCCTTGAGCCTCATCCTCCTTGTGGGACATATGAAAGAAAAAAAAAATCACATTTACTTTGTTTAAATTGGCTCTGAGGATTAAATGAGATAATATAGTTGTATCGTGCCCCACCTAGTAAATGCTCAACTAATGGTCACTACTTCTATTATCATTATTTTTACTCATAATAATCCTTTTAGGATTGTTATCATTATTAATGATATTAATGGCTACATGAAAGATTCAAATTTTTTTCTTCCGAAGAACTTAGATAGCATAAATCAAAAGTTGACTTTTTAGATTAGATACTTTTTCTGCTAGCAACACAGGGACAATGGATGAAGACGTGGAAAGCATGAGTTGTCAGTGTCATTCACCTTCACAAAGTTTCTACACCATCATAAAGTTAAAGTTTCCTTAAACACCATTTTGTTGTTAAATCTAAGATGCTACACAAGGTGAAAAATTTAAAAGCCCATCAAATTTTATTGCTTATATCTAACCAATGCCAAATATTCATTGTAAGGTAATTCATGTAAATTACCTGAATATTTATTCAGGTAAGATGGGAAAAAAAATCCACAAGCTAGATATTTTTACCATCACTTCCAAGGATTCAGATGTCTATCTAATGAGCTGGCGTTTTCACTTGCCTTTCAGATACATGATATATAAAGCCATTTTGTGATTGGCTTTTTATGTTGCTTGTAGTCATGGCCTTGTTGATGACAGGGTGCAATTTGAAATTCCCGAATTTCACAAGGTGTGGGATTGCTCTGAATCCCACTTTCAATAGGCTTTCAATAGGAAACCATCTTGCTGGTTGAAGAGCCCGAGTAAACTGCCAGGCCATCTTGAAGGAGCCCAAACATCATACAAGAACACGCAGTTGGGTCTGAAGGCCATTAAAAAGTTTCAGCCTTGCTGCTAAGCAAGGGAAGAGTAAATAGGCTTGTGTTTGCCTCGGAAACACATGGCTCCTCACAGAGAGAAAAGTCAGATGTTCATTAAACCTTTTCAGGGTTAAAAAGGATCATGGTCATTCTGTATTGAAAAGTCAGCTTTAACTTCTAATTGCATGCCAAAAAAAAAAAAAAAAGATCCACAAATGTATTTGCTAACAAAGGTTCTTACTGCAGATAAGTTGCACAGTAAAAAGGGAAGTCTTTTTTTTCCCTCATATTTGGAGTGACTCTACTCACAATAGAGCCTTCATTTAAACACTACCTTAACTATATATTTATATGTTCCATTTAATTTTCGCCCTTTCCTGTGGATTTCCCTCTTTCATGAAACCATCCCTCGAAGGAAATCCTGACAACAAACTAATACCTCTACCCCGGTGTATTTTATGGTGTTTCATTTTAAATAGTCACACTTGGGTTAAAATGCAGGATCACTTACCTTACACAATGCCTAAGCATATAGTAGAGGCTCAATAAATAGCACTTAAAATAAGATAGCACTATTGAATTAGAGCAATATATTCCTATATTTCATTTCTATTCTATCATTCTTCAGTTGGAGTTGGCATAATTTCTTCTCCAATGGGCAAGGTTTGGGATTGTTCACAGTCACAAGTGAAAGAACAAAATAAGAGAGATTTTCATTTATAAGATTGTCCTTCTCTTATCTACTGGTCTGGCCTCCCAGACTGTCTGTCTGTCTCTGGAAAGCAAAGTCAATAAAAATGATTAGAGCTGGCATCTCACAAATGTACACCCTTAAACCATGAAGCAGTAATGCTGTGCAGGAAATATTTTTCTGACCTTTTCAAATTGCATCCAACTGTCTCGGGAATTTCTCAGTGACTAGAGGTAATAAGGTTCAATCGGTTTTACTGGCTGGCTTCAAATTTAGTTCCTTCAAATCGCTAACTTATCTATTCTTTGCATCTTGGCTCTGGCATCCATTCAGCACAGAAATCCATGCATCTAATCTTTTTTTTTTCTTCTTTCTTTCACCTTCTCAGGCTTTGTTAAAGGATCACACTGTAGAATCTACACCCCTTACTGTCCCTTCAAAGACAATATTAGCATGAGAAGGTTAGCGGGCGGGCACATTGTCTTTTGAGAAGCCCTTATTGAATTAAATTAGCTTTTAGATTTCATCTCTGTCTTACCCCTCAGTTTTTACCTATGTGACTTACGGCTCAGTAATCTTCATTATATAAAACTTTTTCCACTTAACCCTACCACAGGCACTCTTTAGAATATGAAAGAGGCAAAATATGTGAATTTCTTTTGTGTGAAATTGGTTTTGTTTTTTTTTGTCCTGTGAGTCCAAAGGCAATGGACACACTTCCCTGGTGAGGATGGGAGTCAGCCAAGTGTGACGTGCTAAAACGGCAGCTGGGAGGCCCCATTCTTCACCCTGTCCTCTGAAGGGGAACAGAAAACAGAAGCTGGGGACACATTTCTTGACCTCACCAAAGTGTGGGATGTCAGGAAGCCTTGACAAGGAGTTAAAAAGCTTGTCTTAGTTTACATATTTAGAGCATCTCCGTGCTGAGTGTGATTCTGGGGAGATATCCATGTTTCCTCGTTTTTAGGACACATCACATGCAGCACACACTCTGTGCTCTCTCCCATTCAGCGCCTCTGTACTGCCTTCTGCAGGACTGATTAGAATCTTGGCTGGAAGTCTCTGTGGTCAGTGGAGCTTGGAGCCTCTTTCCAGAGCCTCTCTGTTTATGGGCAAACAGCCACCAGGAGGAGGAAATCTCTTTGAAGTTGCCCTCCTAGGAGTCTGTGTTTTTGCTTGTACAGTAATTGTCAAGCTTGATCATCATAATATATTGGGCTTTATGAAAATGAGATCATTTCAAACAACTCGATTCAGAAAATGGGTTTAGAAAAAGAGGATGTAGAGCTGGCATTGCTTAATTCACAGCAGTGCATTTTTTTCTTAAAAGAAACCGAGTACCGTTGGCCTCCAAATCCGCGGTCCCACATCCACGATTTCAGCCAACCACAGTGGTTTTTTAAGTTGCTGTTTTGTCACTTGCAATTCAGTGCATCTTGACTGTAGAGTCACAACCCCAGTGACATCTCCTTACAGCCTGGGTATGGTTATCTGGTGTTATTTTAGTAGAGATGAGGCATCTTGGCAGTTTTGCATCATCAGATTTCCCCAATATTTGCAATGCAGCAGTGCTTTTACAACCAGCTGGGGAAGAGTGAAGACTTTCAGGTGAGGCAACCAGAGCAGGTCTGTTCCTTGACTGGAGCTGTAGTACACCTGATAGGTTGTTAATGTAGGTGTGTGTGTGTCTGCATGGATGTTTGCAACCATGTATGAGGCATACGCGCTAACTTGAACTTGGGATTGGAAGTCGACAACTCCAAAACCCAGTGGATTCCATTTTCTCCGTGAGCATGTCATCTCGCAGTGAATTGGAAACTTGGCTCTACCTATGAACCCTTTCAGACAGAGGGCGGCTTAGCTACCTGACCCTGATCACTTCACATTTAGTGCCCCCTCTTTCCCATTTCTAAGCTATATCATCTTCCCTGCCCTTTAGGACCTGGAGGTAAAACAAGATCAATGTTCAGCCTTTCCATTGCCAAGTGTAAAGTGATTTGAATCTGGTGAAAGAAAGGAGTGAGGCAGTGAAGGGTGATTTGTAATGGTTATTGTGTTTCACTGGATCCCCCCAGTTTGGGGGGTGGTTGGGGAGCTAATCAGGAACTTCCAGGTAGAGAGGCACAAGGGGAGTGAGAAGCCTAATTAGCAGTGCTGCGAATTTTAATAGCTGTTCCTTATTAGATATAACTGCTATTTACTGGTTTAGCACAGATAACTCACAGTAGCCTGATCTCATCTGTCCTGGAGGCTGATAAGACAGGCACAACTCTCCTCCATTGACAGGGGCAGAGAATGAGGCTTAGAATGGATCCAATTGAGTTTGCTTATAAGTGGCAGAGGCATGGTGTGAAGCAATTTATTTTTACATGGAAAGGAAAACAAATCATTCTGTTTGTTGTCCTCAATGGGTTTTTGACATTTCCTTCTCTTTCTCCTCATCCTCCGTCACCTCCTTTTCCTGTCTTCTTACTTTGCTTCTCCTTCTTTTCTCAAAGATAGAATGACTTCAATCCAAGTGTATCCCACTGTGTCTTCTTCAACTGGACAACACCTCTTCTCTCCATTGTCATTGGGTTTCTTTCAGTCGAGCTACTTATTAATGATTTTGAAAGTTTAATAAGGGCCAAGAGTTCTGGCTACTGGCTTAGATTATAAGGTAATTTTTATTCCCTTTAAATAATAATACAGGTTTCAGAAGATGATGTGCTGCCTTTGGTAAGGATTTACCAGGGTAAAAGATGGATTGAGGAAAGCAGGAATTCAAAGGTATTTTTGTGGGTAGCCCAGTGAAGCCTGTTTCTCTAAACATAATGTTTCTAAATCAGGATATCTAGGAAATTAGATTCCTTCAAATATACAACCAGAATCCTTTTTTCTTCTCTCATTTGCCTCACACATCAATATTACAAAAGCAAACATTCTTCATTGCCAAAGCATGCTTATTATTGAGGCCTTAGCTCAATGGAGATATTGATGCATAAGGATTCAATTTCTACTCTTCTAGCAATGCCTGGTTTGCTTCAGTCTGTTTCTCAGGGAAGGGGCTTGGCTATCTCTTCCTGGTGAACCTGTCTTCCTATGTTGCCATAGCATTGCTTAGTCTCTGAGGCAGAGGCCAGCAACCTGGTGGGGCCTCATTTGTTCCCAGGCATATCAGAAGACAGAAAATTGATTCCAATCTAAGCAGAGTGGTAGAATCTCAAAAGCTCTGTCACCACCGCTCACTGCAAACATCTCTCTTCCTAGAGAGTGTGTTCTGAAAATTTGGAAGCATCTCACTTGTAATAAATATTCCCCTTTTAAAAATTTCAAACAGGACTACACAGGAAAGGCAGCATGGCTGTAGACGGAAATAGGGTCTGGAACTCTCTCTTGCTCTTGCTCCCTCTCAATCTGAGGTCTTTTGAATATGCATGTAATCTCTGTACATAGCTCTTCCTTTATGCTTTGCACAAGGCTCCCTCAATTCCCACTACCACCCTTATTGGAAATAAACTCAAAATAATATAAACAAACATGAATAAATTGCTCTGAAACTATCTGCCACATAGAGTCCAGCTTAACACTTTGCTTTCCATTATGGCTGAGGGAACGGAAATGACAGCTTCAACTTTAAATCTGTAGTTAGTAGTGGGCACCTGCCTGTGATATACAGGCAATCTCCACATATTGTCAGGGTTGCAGCAGTATTTATTTTTCCTTAATTGGAACCCCACTGTGGGATTTCCTCCCCTTGACAAGGCAGTATATTTATCTAGACATAGAGCATAGCCACCATGGTCTACTGTAATGTTATAGTCAGAAATATAAACATTGGGATCAAAATGAAAGCAATACCTAGGCTAATGGAGTTTCTAGGCTGCCTTTTGATATTAGAAGCTCACCATTTTTCTCAGTGTTTATCCTTGGAGTTAAAGCGATGTCAGCAGAAATTCAAATTGAATACTCTTTCTCACAATGTCTCCTCTTCTGTTTTAATTCTCCTTGGCATTGCTTGGAGAAATGAGAGGATAACTGATAGAATTACTTGGTTATTACACATAATGAACAAGTGAACAAACACAATAGTTTGGGGCGCTTCATGTAGAAATGTTACAGTTTTATTATGTACTTTTCCCTTTTAGGTGAATAAATATAATAAGATCAGCTTTATGAAAATGCCTGGAAAACCTTAATTTTATGAAAATTAAGTAATTAAAATGAAATTAACAAGTACATCCCCTTTATCTTAATGTTTGGTGTCAAAACAGCATTCATTACCTTGGACATCAGAAGGCCACTTCATTGTCTGTATTTGTATTTCCTTCTTTCTTGTGCTATTTTTATTTTTGTCATTGGAGTTCATGAAGACTTAATCATCAGCCCTCTAATTTTCTAGGGGGAAAAATGTTGATTTATTGAACCGGCTGCAGAAAAAGAAGAGGATCAATCTGACATTGTAGGTTAATAGTAGGGAACAAAACACATTCATAATTAGAAGTGAAAAGGACTTTCCTTGTTCATTCCAGTTTATAATAAAAAGCCTTTCGCCAAAGTGTCTTAGAAAATAATGCATTCAGACTGAGTCGAATTACCGCCTAGCAGATTCTATTTATCCGTAGCTTAAAAAGCAGCTGCGTTTTTGTAAAAAGCAATGAATGTGGCAGTCCTACTTAAAGGTAGAAGAGAAAGAACACCCCTTGTTTTGTAATAAGGGGATTTTCAATTTAAAAGAGAGAGCGAGCCTGTTGTGCGGAGTACGGTTATTACATTCACTGTATTCTATCTCACCCACCAGGAGGCTAATAACGAAGGGGCCAGGGAAGGAGGCCAGTGCTACTGAGGGTTATCTCACAGCCTCAGATGCTGGATAAGTCCGAGGAGGCAGAATCGCTTTTGGATGACATTCAGAAAGGCCGGAGTGATTATTTGGAAGAGAAAAGCCTGCCTATTCTTTTCCAAGGTAAACAGTTCATTTCATCTGTCAGCTGCATGTTTCAGTATAAAAATATGTTTATAGAAAGATATCTATAAAGGTTGCCTTTTAAAAAAATCATTTTAGGTGTGTGACTGTTCCCTGGGCCTGCCCGTCCACCGATGAATGACTAGCAAGCGGCTTAGACAAAGGATGCACTCGGAACCCCACCACACCTGAAGCCACGCTTTGAAGGATCTGCCAAGCTCACTTTTAATCATGAGAAAGAAATTACCCACATGGAGTCAGCAGAAAATGAGAAAGTAGAGCTCGTGCTGCGAATAATTCCAGCAAGTGCCAAGGGGCTAGTTGAGGAATGGCTTCATGAGGTGAATATCTTTAGCTTGTACTTAGGGTTTGGCTAGCGTATAATCATTTTCTCTTTTAGGAGCCATGACTACCCTAAGTGTCTTTCCTAACTAAAGAGTGCTCAGAGCATTTGTCAGGATGTTGACAGATTTGATACCAGCCTCTCATCTCCGTTGTTATTTACTAGGACTAATTTTACACTTGCAAATATGCGAAACTCAATTTAGGCGGAGGGTCTCTCCGAGCCAATGGCTGTTAATCGCTGTATGTATTTGTGTGTATCATTGTGAGTGCACGTCCAGTAATTTCTGTCTCTGTGTACGTATGCACCCTTGTTCTCGTCTTCTCTCTGTTGTGCACGTAGGTTGGGAGGATTGGACGGCCAATGGGTTCTCAGATGTGGTCCCAGGCTTTCATTTGATTTTTGGACCAGGAAAAAAGAATGTGTCACATCATGATGAATGGTCAATTTGAATTTTCAATTCGTATGAAAGGATAAGGGGGAGGAGGCTATGAGCCCAGTGATGAGACTAACCTTTTCCCTTTGGGAAGAGCAGGATTCAAATTAAACATCACATTCAGTGTGAAATTAGTTTGAAGGCCTCTTTTTTTTTTTTTCCGTGCCTAGTTTAACTCCTTGATGGCTGCTCTTACAGAGAGGATCCCTTCCATCATGCCTCTGTGCCTCAGTCTATTCCCAATGGTCTACAGTTCCTCTTCCCTTGTTTTATTTTCCCAAAGATCCAGTCCAAGAAACCATGAAAAGAATATTGAATACTTTTCTATTTTGATAGCTTCATTATTCACAAGATAAGATTCTCCCTAAAACATGTTATTTCTTAGTTTCCCAAACTAATGTCAGAAAGAAAGAAAGAAAAAGAAAGAAAGAAAGAAAGAAAGAAAGAAAGAAAGAAAGAAAGAAAGAAAGAAAGAAAGAAAGAAAGAAAAGAAAGAAAGAAAGAAAGGAAGGACATTCTTTTAGGGATAATTTTGCCAGGTAGGAGGGAGAAGGAAAGCAAGGTGATCGTTTCAAAAGATCGTTTTGGTGCTCTCTGCTCTATGCCAGCCTGCTGGCTGAATGAGCCACAAGGAAGAAAAGCAACCCAGAACCCCAAGTTTTCTCTCAATTCTTTAGTTTCCCACATAACTGAGTCACAGGATCACCACACCAACCTGCAGCAACTTTAGCTTCAAGAAAGTAAGTGCTGGGACACTTTGAAACTACCCTTCAGTACTTATTGGTCAAAGGACTGAGGCCCAAGCTCGTAGGGAGAACCCGCTGTCCATGAAATTGCTAGGCTGCGTGCCCATGTGTGCACACCTTTGATGGCACAGTTAAGCATCATCAGGATTTGATATCCGAATTGTTCTCTTTCTGGAGATTAATGGCTTGTGGACAAAGGGGAAGTATTGAAAAGACTAAGAAGCAAGATTATCTTCCTATGTATTTTCCAAAGGAAAATGTTAGGGCTCTTTAATGCTTTCCCTAAAGGATGGAGAGGTGTGGATGGAGGTGACCAGCTGGGGTAGGCTGTGCAGGAGGCGAGCCAGCTGGTAGAGGGATGAAGCAGGGGAGGTGAGGCAGCTGGAGGTGGAGGTAGGGGTGGAGTGGGGGAGGTGGAAGATAGAGGCAGATGAGCAGCTGTGTTTATTTTAATACATATCATTTAACCCTCACCTAAAAACAAATTGGAGAGGTTTGGGAGTGCATTAATCTGGACCCAATTAGCATGTCTTTCTCCTTCAAAAGTGCAACCTGAGATTAATGAATATAAACTAGAGTTTCAGATGCAGTGCTTAAATCATTTGCATGTTTCATACAAGGTAATTGAATTTATGTATGCACTTCCTTTCATTTAACTATTTCCAGTCTCCTCCCTGTGATTCACATAAACCAAGATGTCATTATAGTAACCTCTAGGTGGAAATAGCTTGCCTAGACTTCACTCCTAGTGAGAAACTCAAGTTCTTGTTTCTTTTATTTGAATTTGCACAGTACAGTATTTTTTAAAAAGCAGAGGTTAGTGCTCAATAGTCTGGGACACTGTTTCAGGAGTTGGCAAATGGGCATTCCAAATTTATTTTTAAAAGGCCAGAAATCCATGAGAACTTAGGACATTGAGTTTTCAGTAGTCCTGGAGAATTGGGTTTTGGCGTGGCCACATATAAGTGTATTAATAATTCCATGAACAATGTCATTTTAATACAGCATAAAGAATGTCCTTGGGCTCTGGACCTGAGTTATTTAGATCACTGAGAGATTTAGTGCACAGTATTGTTTCTGGCAGAGTTAGATATTTTCTTCCCTAGAGATGGGGTGGGGGATGGTGTCAGCCTCCATGAATGTCTATAGATTGAGCCCTTAGCACTTGTGGTCACTTAGCATGCTGTAGGGTTTTTTCTCTGTCTTTTTTGTTTCTTTCTTTCTTTTTTTTTTTTGTTATTTAGGTGTAGGATGCTTAATTCTGACTTAGTGCAAACAGATGCTAAGACACCCCCGCCCCCTCCCCCCACCTGCTCCAAAATGAAAAGTCTGAAAGCTGACTATGGGCATGTAAGAAAGCTTCCTGGGGAAGAAGCTGAAATAAGAGGCTTAAAATAAATCCCCTGGTTTCAGCTTGTATCAGTGATTTGTCTGTCTTCTGTCTTTCCTCATGTGTTTCCAAGTCCATTGTCAAAGTGATGAGCCTTTCTCCAGGAATTCTCCCCAGTGTCCTTTGTTTTTGGTGAATTCAATGGTTGAGTGTTGCTGAGTGTCTCCTGGTCTTGTTTCCTGGTCCTTGTAGCGAAGAATGTTGTTGAAGGATAAAATTGTGTTAATTTGTGATGTCACAATTTAAGTGTGCTTCCTGTCACTTATGTGTAGTTTAAAATGTTCCTTAATGTAGCATGAAATGATTGGCTAGCTTTGAAATGGTTGTGAAGTCATGTGAAGAAAATAAGTTTTGCATCCGACCAAGATAAATTCACTCTAGTGCTTTATGGCTTTTTATTCCTATGTGATAGTAATAAAGTCTCATGTAGGGATGGAAGCCATGAAATACATTGTGAAAAATCATCAACTAAGAAGGGGCCATCAGTATAGAAAACGTTAGCCTGTGGAGCTGTGAATGTGATGGAGAAATGATTTAGTGTATAGCTTGGCTACATGCTTGGTGTTTCTTTGAGTGTCTTTATCCTTAGGTTTTGACAGCTAAGGAATCTAGGTTACAAGAGTTGATTCATCTTCGTGATCATTGATTTACATGCACATTTGGATTTGCACATGTCTGTTTATCATACATTTTTCTCTGTTTTCTACTAACGAACGTGCTCTAGGAAAACTATTAATAGCCCACCAGTCTGGTAGGCAGCATTCAGTCCTCCTATGCCTTCTTTTTCCTGTTGTTGTCTTCTTTCTGAAACAAAGAAGAAAGTGTCACATCAGACTTGCCCTCTTGGAAATGTGGTCCAGATTGCTCTACTCCCAAGCTCCAAAACAGGCGTACATTGGATGGGCTAAATCAACACCTTCTCAGGTCCATAAATCCACTGAGAGTTGTTTACCTCTTACGGGTATAGTGTAGTGAGAAATCCTGTTGTCAGAGGAAAGGAGGAGGGCTTTGGAGTGGCGGTGGCTTCTAATCTCTGCCACTCCAACTTTGTGACTTGGGGCAAGTCATTTAAAGTCTTTATCTTTAAAATGGAGGGAAGTAATACACCTTGCAAAGTTGTTATAAGGATTCAATGAAGTAATGAATATAGTACCTAACAAATTATTTAGCATGTTTTTAAAATAATTCATTAAATATTAGTTTTTCTCCCTTCCTCTCTCTCTTCCCCCTCCCATTCCCCTCTCTCCCGCTCTCTTGCCCCCCCATCCCTTAAGATGTTAGTCTAAAAATGGCATCTTTGAGAGAGAAAAGACTTCAACAATGTCTAGTCGCACCTCCTTTCTATATGTGGCTTAAATACCTCAGTTGAATTAAATAGTTTATTTTTTCACTTGAACTGTTTTCATGTTGATGAAGGACTGATGAATGCTTTTACTATTTTCTGTATATATATTTTTCCTTGAACTGTTTTAATATTGACTTTTGACCTATACTCATTTTTATTGGTTTTCTGTATTTTTTTCAATGAGAATTCTAATAAAAATTATTTTGTTATCTTTTGCCTCTCCATTTCCTCCACACAATGGGATTTTAGCCTGTGTTCTGAAAATGTCTGGGCTGCCCCAGTAAGATAAATGATGCCAGTTCCTTAGAAATGGCTCACTAGCAGTGCAAAGAGAACTATATCCTCGCTGAATTTGCATATCAATGAGCTTGGGGAAATTTGTCAATTTAATTATAACTTTGATGCTAGTTTAATTTATAAGCATATAGAAATTATAATTTGACTTTATCACTAAAGTCTATGGAATAATTGTGGATAAAGAAAAGGACTTCGGAAATACACAAATGCTAACTTTAAAAAATTACAAAATAATATAAGTGCCTTGCTATAAAAAATAGAACTTAGTGAACATTAATGATACCATATTTGCATCCAGAGTTATTTTATTGTAATTGAATTTGTTTTTTAAACACCATACTTACCCCTATATATCCAGATCTTTGTAATGTCCCTGACACATTGTAGGTTTTCAAATATTAGTGAAGAAATGGAAAGGAAGGAAGGAGAAAGATAGGGGGAGGGAAATGAAGAAGTAAAAGGCCATATCACCATAAAAATACATTATGTGGTTTGGGAAGTAGGGCAGACACACATACACAGGTAAAGGTCTGTTGGAAGAGTGAGGAGAGTTCAATTCTGTAGTTGCGTATGACTAGGCCATTCCAGATAAAATGTAAGGAGTAGCATATACAACATTACTAGAGGGACCCACAGCAAGGAAAGGGCCCTAGAATCAGGGAGAGAGCCATGTCAGGATTTATAACATCAGCCACATTTCCACAGGATTTAAAATTAATTTATCAAGGAATTTATGAAAAGCTCAAGTTGAGTGAGTGGTTCTTACAAATTTTTCTAACATACAAAGTATTCTACCCTGGAGAACATATTTACTTCTAAATATCTTCACAAGTACCATTAGAAACAGATAGTAGATTTTAATGGACGCACTTACTTAGATTAATTAATTACTGCTGAGTCTCAATGGGCTGCAATTAGCTATTACCCATGTGAGATAGGATGAGTCTAAGCTGCCAGCAGGCCCATGATTTCAAGGATGGCCATGTATTTGCCCATATTTAAACTCCAATACTTGCTGTAATTATGAGGCAACTTCTGCAAAAATGGTTATCTTCAAGAAGGGCTCAGCCTCTTCCAATAGCTCTGGATAATGAATGTGTCACCAGACCCTGGCCTCTCCAAGGTTATTGGTTGGTAAAAACCTTACAGTGTATTCCTATCCAAAGTGCATATAAATGCGTTAGCCAGGGGGACAGAGTGCTGCAATAACAGTGCTCTCACTCAGCAAGTGAATGAGTAAAACTCTGTCTTGCCAGTGGTCATGGCAGAAGCAGGAGACACAAGATCAGAAAAGAGTGACAGAAAAGAATATGCAGCAAAACAATTCTTCCCACTGTGTTTCCCTCCTATGTCGCTATCAGAAGTTTCACTTCATCAGAGATACCACCACCACCATTACCTTAACCAATGGAGGATTAATATTTATGGGATCTGCATTTGGGCAGTTTAAGAAAAGCCACACATTCAAATCCCAAATGACACTCTGGAATTGTGAGGCCTCCTAAGAAGGTGAAATAAAGAGTTCAGGATTCTTCTCTCATTCTTTGGATGGTCCCAAGCACTCTGAATCCATGGTTCAAATAGCAAAGCCTAGTATTTGTAGTCACAATTTAGACCTCACCAAGTAGGTATGCACTCTGAGTTGTCTTTGCCCGAGTAAAAATGGGCTCATGCTTGTCCACACTCTCACTTGCCCACCTTTATCACCAAAGTCACTCTACCTGTAAGGCGTGACAGGGGGAGGTTCAGCCAGCAACTCTGGAGCACGTGGGGTCCACACAGGACAGCAGAGCCCAGAACCTCAGTGAACACCAAATCACATGACCCTCTTGGTCATCAGCTTCATAGTTTTCAACTCTAAGCTAATTCTTGGAATCCGATCTGCCCCAGACCCTATTTTAATAGACTGTCCTTGGGTTGGGAATGCTGATGGTCAAAGGGTGACTGGGATATGGTTTGAGAACATTTCTCATAATTCTACTAGGAGGCTCTTCTCTTCGTGACCTTCCCTAACAGAGGCTCCCAGACAGATGACAATCCGGAGCTGGAGGCCGCTGATGTCAGACCCCCTTACCTTTCTTTTCACTGTTAGTCCTTATGATGACAAATATAAAATAATTTAATTGATTTAAGGTAATACTATTAGCCCTGACATTTCATTCATTCATTTTATTAGCTTTTTTCTCTTTCATGTGTTTAACTGGGCATTAAGAAAAGAAGAACTTCGTAGCCAAGAGACATAAGAATATTCTGAGAGTAAGTTTAAGCAAGGAATATTTAAGCAACCTATTGGTCACCCAATATTAGGTTATGCAATGAGGGCTCACTAAATATCTAGACTTAATTTCTGCTTAATTAGGTTCAGAGTCCTGACAGTGACCTACAAGGCCCCATGTGGCCTGAATTCGCTCCATCTCTCCTACATTATCTCCTACCCCTAGTTCATCCAGGCCAACCTCACTGACTTTGCGGTATCCCATGAATACACCAAATGTGCTTTTGTTTCAGAGCCTCTGAAATGGCTTTGAAATTTCAGAGCCCTCGACCTAGAATACTCTTTCGGTATATCTACATGTCTCACCCTCTCACTCCCTCAGGTCTGTGCTCAAAAGACTCCTTGTCAGTGAGATCTGCCCTGAGCAGCCTCTGTAAAATAATTAAGTCCCCTCCCCCATACTTATACCTTACCCTGATTCATTTTTCTCCATAGATAACACTTTTCCTTACTTGATATACTAGATATTTACCTGCTTTTCAAAAATTGATTGATTGATTGTCTTTCCTCACTGGAACATGAGGTCCAGGCCAGGAGATGGCTCTGTCTCTTGTTTACTGCTTTATTCCCAAAGCCTAGAATTCTGTCTGCACATAGTAGACACTCAAATATCTGTTGAATAAAGTAATACTTACCTAGCACTTCCTGGCATCCATGTGTCAAGATAATGGAATTATTTATAATGACAACAAAGAATCACTTGTATTTCACACCATTTGAATTAACCATGCTTTAAGCATTATCTTCTTGTAATACATATAGTTTTGCTCTTCCAGTTTCCCCTCTTACAAAGAATACTGTGATCTTCGTCCATCAACTTTTATCCCAATTCTTCCTTAGGATAAATTCTTAGTTGTGAAATTACTGAATCAAAAGTTAATGGGAAGGGCCGGCTGAGTGGCTCAGTTGGTTAAGAGCTCGCTCAAGAGTTTGAGCTCTGAGCAACAGTGGTTCGAGTCAGCCCGAGCTGAGCAGCCGCGGAGCTGCCAACAGGTGGCGGGATGGCTCAGCTAAAAAAAAAAAAAAAAAAAAAGTTAATGGGCATTTTTGTGGCTCATCGTATATGTTACCAAATTGGTTTCCAATCCAGGCATGTTGTACCAATCCACACTCCTATCAGACAGTAAATGTCAGAAAAACTTTGCCTGACTTTTTTTTTCAGTATTATGCTTTTTCTACAAAGTTGACCAGATTCCCTTGTTCTCTTGGGTTTTTTGGGGGTTTTTTTTGCTTTATTCTTCCTGAAGGTGTCAAATTGTGCTATCTTTATGTACTTTTTCAAATTTGATTCTAGATTTCTAAGACAAAAGGAATTATTTTAGAAATTGAAGGAAGTCTGGAATTATATTTCCCAATTCCCTTATTCTACATATGAGGAAATCAAGTTCCAAGCTTCTCCTACTGGCTAGGAGTGAAGGACTGTGGTCTTCTCACTCTCAGGTCAGCACCTACAAATATTTTAAAACCATGAGTGAGCTAACAGGAATCAGAGTACACCATGCTAACTCTTAACTATCAGCGCCTACCTGTTCTTTATTAAAATTAATGTCAAAATGTCCCCAAGAGCATTTCTTGATGTCAAGAGATTAAATATATTTATGGTGTCTAGGATAGAACTTTGAAGTCGAACTACCTGTTCCACTTGCTGTATTAACTTGTTCTAGAATCAGTTGTTTATCTTAGTCTTTCTTGCACAATCTGGCTCCTTCACATTTATCTTCTCTCAGAATTTCACAAAATGTCAAGGCAACCAAGAAACTAGTAGCATTTGTTGCATTTCTTTGAATACAAGTAAGACGATTAGATAGCTGATCTTTTTACCAAAGAAAAATATCTTCTATGTCTCCGGACCTAACACAAAATTGCCATTTAGAGACTTTGTGGGAATGACTATTCAAACCAACATGTACATTTAGAAATAGCTATACACTTTTGAAGATATCTATCTTCATGGGCAAACACACATAATCTACCATTTCTCTGTAGAGAAATGTATACTGTGAACAACTTGGAACTATATTTTGCCTTTCCTTTGAAACTCTCAAAATAGGTCTTATGTTTTTCTCTCACATGTATATTCAAAAGATTTCTTTTCAGATAAGGTGTTCTTACCTTATTCATGAATTAAATTGTTATAAAAATGTCATAACTGAAGATCAAACATTGGTTAACATCCATGGTAAATAAGAACAATTAACAGAGCTCTGTTGATTTCTAGGTCTTCAGGGATGAATCAATTGATAGCTTAAATAGGACACTGTATCCTAATAAAAAACATTAAAATGTGAATATATGTCTTAACTGAGATGCCCACTTTAAATGTAGGGTCTGAAATTCCAAATTATTAATGGAGAATACACTGTTATTTATGATAGGTATTAGTAATGTCTCTAAAGAAAAGGTAAGAGCCCAAGTAAAAGAAATAACTCAAATTGATAGGAGACCTCTAAAGGGGACTAGGATGAATGAATTTAATTGTTGTTTACCATAGATGTATGGGGTAGATGTGTACATGTGGGTGTATCCATTTGCTTCAGGAGCACAAATTTATTTTAAATGCAAGGGCAGAAAGTTGTGAGGCTCACCTGAAAGAAACTAGGCTTTGCACAAATAATACACATCATTTTATAATTGTGTTTTACTTTAAATATATATTTATTGGTTATGGCCCCTTTTTATCTAGAATATAGAAAATAATTTTAGTAAATATTTTCCTCAGTTTTTATCAAATACAAATCTTTAAAGCCAGCTGGACTCCCAACATCTGTCAGCAGCCATACGCTCTTAAGATATTGTTGGCCTCATCTCCTGTCACTCCACTTCCGTGCAATTCCCCCTATCCCCCACCCCCACCAAGGAGCATAGGAACTAAGGAAACTATAATCCGCTAACAGCCTATTTCAGACCATGGCCTTCACAAATATCATCTTGATGAATCCTCTCAACAATCTCACCAGGAAGTCATTGTCCACATTTTTTTTTCTTCCAGATTTGGAGATAGAGTTTGAGAGTTGGTGATTCATCCGCCTGATTTTCACAGTATTCTCATTATATCCCTGAGGTCATTCCTCAAACCCAGGGCATGACTCATGCTAGGTATGCAGTTATTAAGATAATGTCCCTCAGCTCCGGTCCCACCTCCTATGTTTTGTATCTCATGATACAGCAGGGTCCCTTCACTCCTACTTGTCCTCAGAGGTTTGAGATCGGAGTGAGTGCCCAACACCACCCCTTCACACACCCTCCTTTCCTTGTTTCCCCTAATGGTGGAAGGAGAGGGAGAACTTGCAACCCTCAATCACTGCCCCCGCCACAGCTTCTTAATTCTTGCTAAAAGGTCAGAATGATGTGAAGAGGCAGGGATGGTCCTTTCAGGGCAAAATGTCCTCTGACTACCTGAGCAGTAAGCTTCCTGCCTCCCATGAGAGAAGCAAAGTGTCAAGGGTCATTGGGCCCCTGTGGGGGGCTTTCTAGACCTTCTCCACTTCCTTGCATAGATAGTGAGGTTGAGGAAAGTCTGTATCCTAATTCCACTATGGCAGGTGACATCAAGAATAAAAGAGAATGAGGTGTCGGCCGAGTGCCTCAGTTGGTTAAGCATGCAAACTCTGAGCAACAGAGTTGCCTGTTCGATTCCCACCTGGGCCAGTGAGCTGTGCCCAAGCTGAGCTGCCGCTGAGCTGCCAACAGGTGGCAGGATGGTTCAGCTGGTGAGAGCACATGCTCCGAACAACAAGGTTGCCAGTTTGACTCCCACATGGGATGGTGGGCTACACCCCTCCCCCACACCACAACTAAGATTGAACCCAGCACCTTGAGCTGAGTGGTCGCGAGCTGCCAACGGGTGGCCGGATGGCAACTGGACTTGGAGCTGAGCTAGCTGCGCCCTCCACAACTAAGACTGAAGGACAACAACTTGGCTGTTCTCCTTCCCCAATTCCCCAACACTGTTCCCCTTCCCCAATTCCCCAATAAAAAATCTCAAAAAAAAAAAAAAGAATAAAGGAGAATGAGAGTCAGTATTTCAGAGTGGCTCAAACACCCTTTTGCAATCAACAAAAGCTTTCAATAACAGAATACAGGGCATATTGTCTAATGACAGCTGGTAAACATGACAGTAGAACTACAGTTAGAGGGCCCAAGTCTGCCCATTGTTAGATGTTTGACTATAAGATGGTCATTTACTCTCTTGAAGCCCAAGTTTCTCATCTGGGGATAAATTCGATCCTTTGTTTTCATTTCAGGTTGTTTCCAGGTTTGGCTCAAGCAATACATAAGCAGAGATACTTTGATGAACTACAATACTTTGGAGATGTAGCATTAGAAGGTTATTAAGTTGGGGAATGACAAAAAATTGCCAAAAAATGTAATTTATTTCACTTGAAATTTAATGTGGAGACTTGAAGTTTGTTCACTGGTTCATGTGCCAAGCCCTGTGCCAGGGCTGGAGATGTTACCAAGAATCAGGCAGTCCCTAATGAAGCTGCTGGCTGGGGGAAAAACAGACTGAATAAGTGATCAAAGTAGAAGGAACATTATGAAAAGGATGTCCAGGGTTCAGTGGATATAGGGTGGGGTTCCTTTGGGAGATCAGAGAAGGCCTCCTAGAGAAGTGACATATAATCCTGGTGTCAGAGGTGAAAAGCTATAACTTCCTGAATATCGTAAAGCTAGAGTACACAGAGCTGATATTCTCCCATTCTCTGATTTCTACACCTTCAGTAAAGAGTCAATGTCATTCTTTCTACTGTCACACAGATGTAAAAATAAAATTTAAACAAATTCTTAGGCAAAGGATGATAACTTCTTACACAAAGCATTTTCCATTCTGATCCTTCTTTGCTCCCTCTGAGCAGGGCTGAGTAACTCCTGGACCATGATTGGGAGATGGAACTCCATTTCTCCCGATAGGTATCCAACAGGAGCCATAGCTCCATTTTTTTGAGGGGTTAAAAATACATTTTTCCATTCTTGCATACAAAAACAGAGGGCATCCCTCTAAGGATTAAGGACAAGTCGACCCCTCCAGTGACTTTCCAAATAAATCTCTCCTCTCCTTCATGCACAAAACTTTTTCAGAAAGTTGACATTCTGTGTGACCTTGGACACGTTATTCACCCTCTCTATGGAGAAACAGTAAAATGACAGGGTGTTTCTCATAAGGTTGTTGTAAGGGTTAAATTAGTTATGATTTAAAATAGTGCCTGTATAACATAGTAAATATTATACAAGGGTAAGCTAATATTATTATAGTTATAGCCATCATCTTTTTTTTCTTACCTCCCGCTTACTCTCAGTTCACTCCAAATTGTTTATCACCCATGACTCATATCCATAAACAGCTCTTGTTAAGGTCACCAATAACCTCCAGGTACCTGAATCTAAGGGACTATTTCAGTTCTCATTACTGACTTTTCCACAGCAATCTACCCTGTTGATGAGTACCTGTTAAAAATATATATTCTCTTCTGTTGACATCTATGACACAACAGTTTCCTATTTTTCTTTCTACCTCTCTGGCTGTGGCTCCATATCTTTGGCTGGCTTTTCCATCTCAGCCCAAATATTTCATATGAAGTTACTCAAGATTTGGGCCTGGGGCATTTCCTCTTCTCACCCTAGATATGCCTTTTGAGGCCCATGCTTCAATAACTTTTTTTTTTAGATGTTTATTGGGGAATTGGGGGAGGGGAACAACGTTGGGGAATCGGAGAAGGAGAACAGACAAATTGCTGTCCTTTTGTTCTTCATTCTAGTTGTGGAGGATGTCGCTTCACTGGCACATGTTGGTATTGTGATCATTGCACTCTTTCCAGCTGAGGCAGATCGGTCACCGGCCATTGGTGGGCCACTCAAGGTGGCTCACGGCAGCTCGCGCCAGCTGCCAGCCCCTCACATAGCTTATGGCAGCTCACTGCAGCAGAGGCTGCAGCCTACAATGTTGCTGGCGACTCACGGCAGGCAGCCCAGCTGCAGGTCAAGCTGTTGTTCACCACCTTAGCTGTAGAGGGCGCAGCATTACCAGCCCTCATGTGGGATCCAAACCAGGGCTCTGCTGCTCAGAGCTGGTATCCCACACCAACTCTTAACCAATGCACCACTTGGCCAGCCCAATAACTTCTTCCTTGGTCTCTTTTCTGAGTTCCAAATCCACATATATAACTACCTTCTAGACATCTCCACTAGTGTCAAAGGTATATCACTTGCAACACATTCATAATAGATTAGTTATGTTCTGCCCTAGACCGGGGCCTCCTCCATAGGTTCCTCTCAGAAAATTATATCCATTGCATGAAGTAGAAATCCAAGAATAATTCTTGATACAGTCCTTACCCCATTTCTAATCTAATTTCAAGTTGTATCGCTTATGTATCAATTGAATCCATCCACTTCTCTCTGTCTCCACTGCCATTACCCAAGGTCAATATGCTAGAATGACAACAATAATCTAGGGCTTGGCATTTCCAATTTTTTCTGCACCCTTTCTGGGTCTCCAGTCTTAAAGTACAGCCAGACATAGCTCTTTTGTTCAAATCTGACATGTCAACTTTCTCTCCTTCTTAAAGCCTTTTAAGGAGTTTTTAATGTTGTTAGCATAAAAGCCAAAGTCATCACCATGCCCACCAAGGTACTACAAGATCTGGACCCTGTCTACCTCTCCTCCGTCTGTATCCCCATTGCTGTGTGTGTTTCATTCATCTTAGTGTTCCTCCATCCTTAAAATATGTTTGTACTCTTCCACCTGTTCACACTCCTGGTTGCCTCCATCTGGAAGGCTCCCCAAGCTCACCACGCCACCTCCCTCTTTCTAGGGAGGAACATCTATTCAACCCTCAGATTCTCCTCCCATATGCCACCTCCCCAGCCTCCCAATCTAGATCAGGTTCACCTGGTACATATTCCCACCAAAGTTTGTTTCAGTTTTCCCGAGATTTGACTCAGTTTGTAATTAACTATTCAGTATGTGATTAATTAATGTTCTTATTCTAAAATATAACTTAGTCTTCATGAAAGAAAGGATTGTTTCTGGTCTTGTCTCTATTTTTCTCCAGCATTGATCAAAGAGCCTATTATATAGAAGGAACTCAAGATTTGTTGTATAATCGAATGAATGACTTTTCTGTCCTGGCTTATGTTATCAGAATATTTCATGTTTCTTCTCAAAACCCTTAAATCCTCTCCAAAGCTTGATCTTACCACATTCCAAGAAAGATTTGAAGATTATAATTGAAATTTTGGCTAAAACATAGCAAGAGTTCTTTTTTAATAGGTGCGGTTACCCTATAAAAGTGTGATTCATTAAAGCAGATGTTGAAAGAATTCACGTAAACATTCTCAAGTCAAATACACAAGATTCAAACAGGAGTGCAGCTGCAATTAATTTGAAACCTAAATTGTATTTTTACATCAACAAAGTTATAGAAAAAGGAGTCATTAAGTAATTGCTATTGTGACTTAGATTCATGCTATAGTTGAAATAGTTTGCATAGCTGTAATCTCAAACTACCTTGAGGTTTGCCACATTGTTTAATTTTCTGATTGATTAAATGGATTATTTGACATTTTGGCAAATCACAGAAATAGCTGAATAACAAAGGCTTCTTTCATTCCTCATTATTTCCTCTCTTTGTGCTTCATGCAAATTCTTTAGAAACAAAGGTGTGATATTTCCTTTTCTATAATTTTATTTCAGTGTTGTATTTTTACATGAATAATAGTAGCAGTTGCTACACAAAATTTTCACATTATTAACTTAGCATCCTCTCTAATTAAAATGTAATGTGTAATGAGATATGAACTTCATTATCACATTCTGACTTTATTTATATTCTTGTCATTTGTACAGAGGGTTACATACTTTTATATTCTTGTCATTGGAGCAAAGGATTTTTTCAAAAATCACTAATGGTGGAAAATTTCTTCAGTTTTGGCTGCCGATGCATCCTTTGGGAGACAGGTATTTCCAGGTGGCTGGTTCAATGATGGTTTGGACAGTGCCTACATTGATTAGACTAGCCAGAGGAGGGCTTTTTGGTTCCAAGCTCATTTTCTCCAGTCCATTCAGTTAGTGCTGATTATATAGATATTGTCCCTAATCCACTGAGACACCCACAGACCTCCATTTACAACATTCATCCAACTCCTGACTTGCATGAAGTTCCTTACAGTAGCCTCTCTAATAAGATCTCATGGCTTCTCAGAGAGAGGATATTGGTTATGGGCTGATTGCTTAGAAAGGTTTCCCCAACAAACATTCATCGAGTTCCTTTTAAGTGCCTGGACCTGAACTAGCCATTAGAAATGGACACTGAAAAGACATTGACTTCTCTTTAACACAAGATACTCAGACTCAAGTAGGGAAAATAATTATGATGTAGTGTAATAACTGCTATATTGGAGGATTTAACCATCCTCTATCCAGACTTGGCAATCAGGGAAGTCATGTTAAGGAAGTAACATCTCAGCTGAGATTTGAATAATAAGAAGGAAAATCAGTGAAGAGAGGTGGAGGGTCGATGGAGATCATTCACAATGAAGCAGCAGCATACGTTAAGCTTGGAAACATCACCCACCATGACAAGATGTCCCAAGCACAGGCTATAAAAAGGGTAACTAGAAAATGAGGATTCAAGTAGAGACCGGAGGGTGTGTCAAATAAGAGGCTCTATTTGATCTTTGTATGTAATAGATATCCACTTAAGATCCAGAGACAGGGAAGATTGCCATCAACTTGCTTCTTAGGAAGACCTGTCAGGTTGTAGAAGTAAAAGGAAAAGATATGCTGGAGGCAGGGAGACCCATTAGGAGGCTGAAGCAATAATCCAGGAGAGACTTTACCAGGACCAGAACTCCTGTGGCAGCAATGGAGATGAAGACCACAGGGGACAGGTTAGAAAGCTATGTAGGTGATATATTAGGCAGGAGTTTGCAACCATTGAATGAAGGTAGGGAAGAAAAAGTGAAGTAGAGGACAGCACTTAGGCTTCCTTGGGCTCCTGTGTGGATGGTATCGTATGTTGGATAACATATGCTTCCTATTGTCAGTACTAATAAAAAAAATAGCTGGACACACTCCTGGATCCTGGAAATTTTAAGTAGAAGTAGCATTCCTTAGCTGGAAACTTTTCACTCTGTGTAAAATATTTGAAACTGACACTTTTTCTCCACAGGGAGTCTTCGGTTAGGTGGCCCTTTAGGTCCTCATGCCACCTTCGCTCCCGTACTTATCTCTTTAATAACACATATCAGACTGTGCTGCAGCTGTCCCTTTGCTTAACTGTTTTCCTCACCAGACTGTGAGCACCTTTGGAGCAGGAACTGTCTTATGAATCATTACTCAGACATTCATGTACTCAACAATGTACTCAACATCCATCATGCCCACCATATGTCAAGCACCTATTCATTGCATCTCAGGATCCAGCACACAGGAGACCCTCATTGAATGTTTGATTAATTGAATTCGGCATATGCTTTAGTTAGCTACCCGTCAAAGGTTTTCACTCTAATGTAAAGAAATCTCAAAATGTAAGTTCTTTGCAGACAGGTTGTCTAGATTAACCTGTCTACTCATGTGGTCTGAGGACCAATAACATTGGCACCACATGGGAACTTGTTAGAAATACTGAATCTCGGGCCCCACACTGACCTAGTGAATCAGAATCTGTGTCATTATAAGAGCCCCAGAGATCCGTCTGCATGGTGAGGCTTGAGAAACCTCACTCTGGAGAGCCAGTCTGAATTGCTTTAGCCCACAGGTGAGTAGCATACAAGTTGTGACTCCCTAGTATTCCCTGATTATGTCTCCAAGCTAAACTTTTGTCTCCACTCACTGCCACCACTAAACTCCAGTCCCAAAGGGACACACCCCTGGTAAAACTGTCTTGTTTTATCAATTTCTTACCCTTTTGTTCAGGCTGCATTGTTGTAATATCCAACAATATGTGCTATTTTTTTCAGGATAATAGTGATTAACCATTGGTGCTTTGCAAACAATTAAATCTGTGTTCAAATCCTAACTTTGTCACTGATTAGTGGGATGTCACAGCTGCTTTATTTCATTTTCCAAGCACCCATTTTCTCATTAGTAAAATGAGGATAATAATATTACCCACATCATAGGATGATGGTAAGGAATAAATGAGGTATTGAGTGCCTAACTCAGTAATTGATGTGGAACTCATTAAGTTTATCTGCTATTCTATTTATGGAAATCCTTTTCAACTTTATTTTATAATGCTTATTGAAGATCTATGATGTATAAAGCCTTGTAGCACAGAGAATGCAAAGATGCATACCTTAAGTCTAGTGAAAGAGAAAAATAACAAGTAGACAAATTATTGTACTAAATGCCACACCTGTTGTCATTGGCTCTCAAGGAGGTTTTTATACAATATTGATGCCAAACCGTACCTTCAGAAATTTTTATTCAATTGGCCTGGGCATCTGGTGTTTCTTTTTTGTTTGTTTGTTTTCTTAAAGATTTTTCTTGGGGAATTGGGGGGATGGGAACAGTGCTAGGGAATTGGGGGAAGGGGAACAGACAAGTTGCTGTCCTTTTTGTTCTTCAGTCTAGTTGTGGAGGACGTTGCTTCACTGGCCCAAGTTGGCACCATCATTGCGCTCTTCCCGGGCGAGGCACATCAGTCACCGGCTGCTGGACGGCCACTCACTGCAGCTACTGGCCGCTCACGCTGGCTGCTGACTACATACGGTAGCCACGGCAACCCACTGCCACAGGGGCTGCAGGCTACGCCGTTGCCGGAGACTCACAGCAGCCCAGCTCCAGGTTGAGCCGTTGTTCAGCATCTTAGCTGTGGAGGGCAGTGTCACTGGCCCTCATATGTGGGATCCGAACCGGGGCCCTCTGGCATCCCAAGCCAGTTCTCAACCATCGCGCCACTTGGCTGGCCCTCATCTGGTATTTCTTAAGTACACGCAGGAGAATTCTATGTGCAGCAGGTTTCAGACAGCCATAGGAAATCCAATGAAAAAGAAATTACTTATGGATGAGATTCCTGAAGAAGGACCTATGGAACAAGGATTATCTTGAGGGAAAAACATTACAATCTTTAAACTTAATTTAGCACCACACTTTTTATTATAAAAATTTAAAGGGTAAAGACTGTTTTGAAAAAAATAAGCAAACCCAACCCAATCCCATAATTTCTTTATTTCTGTACAGTTGTCTCCCTTCTTTTGTCATACGCGTGTATATTTGTCATACTGATGCAGAACTATTCAATAGATATATAATGTGAGCCACAAATGGTAAAATTTTCCAAGATCCACATTATAAAAATTAAAAAGATACAGGTAGAAGTAATTTTAAAATATATATTTTATTTAACCTAATATATACAAATATTATCATTCCAACATGTAATCAATGTAAAATTAATGCGAGATAATACATTCTTTTTGCATACCAAGTCTTCAAAATCCAGTGTGTATTTTACACTTACTGCAAATCTTAATTCAGGCTAGGCTCATTTCAAGTGCTCAATAGCCACATTGGCTGGTGGCTACCATGTTGGACAATATAGTTCTAGAATGTAGGATCTATATAAGACATAGAAAGAATTCAGAAGTAGCAAATATATCTTACTGTTATTATTGCTGTTTTTGTTGATTTAGAGATCTGGTACAAAACAAATCCCATAGAGTCAGACCACAATGTGGATTACATCAAATACTGGGTTAAAGAATTTGAATTTTATTTTATGGCCATGAGAAAGCACTGGCTATTTTGAGTAAGAATATTAATTTAGCTGGGCGATGTTGGATGAGTTGGAAGAGTGGGCAGTTGGAGGTGAGAAGACCAATTAGAAGTCCAAGGGAGAGGTAATTATAGTATGGATTCCAGCCAAGGCAGGAGAAGTGAGAAGCAAGGAACAAACGGGATAAAGTTCACAAAGACATGGTGATTGATTTCATTTGGGATTGGAGTGGAGAAACAATAGTCAAAGATGACTCCTTGGAAATGGAAAAGTCAGGGAGAAGGGTTTGGCCCAGGGAGTACGGAAGTGCTTCTGTTCAGTTTTAGTCATGTTGAATCTGAGGTCCAAGCTAGATGGCTTCCTGATCTACATGTTTAGCCAGTGATAGTTAGAATGTGAGATTGGAGTTTACTTAGAGTGAGAACTGAAACCAAAGAAGAGACTAGAGAACATAATGGGGGAGATCTGTAGGGGAATATAATGCCTGTCTTTAAATACCTCAAGAACTGGTATTTGGTAAAATGGACATAGTTTACCAGAGAGACTCTGCAAAGCAAAAAATAGCATTCTCCAGGAAAGTCATAGAGAGGCAGAGTTTAACTTTATATGTAAATAAATTATCTAACACTTAGATAATTGTCCATAGATAGAATAGGTGCCTCAAAAGGTAGTAAATTCCTCAGACCATATTTACCACAAACATTTAGAAATAAAAGCACAAGTAGATACAAATCATATGCCTTCTTTTATAACTTGACTTTGCATCATTTCCAGAAGAGCCTATTTAAACCTTAATTTTAAACCTATAACCTCAGGAGATTGTTAACCTCCATTATTTCTTTCATGGTAAATTTCTGGGATTCTTCCATACCCATTTGTAGTTTAACCATTGGCAAACAGGTTTTATTATTTAGTAGCTTTGGATTCAACTTTCCATGCTTTCCGAGTCTTTGTAACAAATAGTATTCTTTCATCACGTGGTTCCTGTGTTCTCTAGTCAGGATCCATCTTATTTTGGTTTCTTCTCTCTTTCCTACCAATGGGTAACTAACTATTAAGAGGGCATGTGTGTTTTGTTTTCTAGGGAGAGTTTATTACTCCCTTTACTCCTACTCCTCTCCTTAAATTGAATCAGAATCAATAACAAAAAAATTTAGTCAGTTCTAAGGTTAAGTTGTGTTATGAAGTGAAAAGAAGTAAAATCTGAAACTGCACGAGGCTGCATGGTCTCTTTCTCTCTCCCTCCTCTTCTTCCTTTTTCTCTTCTTACTCCTTTTCTCTTGATATTTTTCTTATTTTGATTTGATATTAGAAATATTATCTAATGAAATATTAGAATGAGATTTTGATATTGATATTTTGATTAGAAATGTTTGATATTTTGATTTGATATTAGCAATATTATCTATATTTCTAATATAGATAGAAAGGTTAAAAAAGGGCCTTAGCCTTTTTGTTTTAGGCCCAAATCCTGGAAGCAAAAAAACAAAAAACAACCAAAAAAAACATTTTGTGGCTCCACATGGCTCAAGCCATTAACTATGGCCTCCTCCATTAGCAAGAGCACAGCATAGTAGTTAAGAGTCAGGCTGCCATGTCCAGTTGTAGCTCTACCATTCACCAGGTGGTGGTCCAATTCGGCTTGCTTAATCTCTGTTTCTCCCATTCCTAACCTGTAAAGTAGGGATGCATTATTTCTACTGTTATGTGGCTGGCACTGAGGATAAAGCAGTAACAAAACAGGTAATGTCCCTGTTCTGATAGAGCTTACATTCTAGCAAAGAAGACAGAAATCAAGCCCATAAATATGTGATTTGTTGAGTGGTAAGAGCAAAGAAATGCAATACAAAGTAAAGGGATGGAGAGTGATGAAAGGGGTACTAATTTTTATGGAACAATCAGGTAAAGCCTTGGTGAGGAGTGATAGTTCAGCAAAGACTTTGTATATATCTGGGTGAAGCATACCAAACTGAGCGGGGAGTGGGTGGAAGGCCCTGATGAGGGAAGCTTCTTTGAGTGTTCAAGAAATAGCAAGGAGGGCCAGCGGAGTGGCGTGATGGTTAAGAGCTGGCTTGGGACGCCAGAGGGCCCCGGTTCGGATCCCACATATGAGGGCCAGTGACACTGCCCTCCACAGCTAAGATGCTGAACAACAGCTCAACCTGGAGCTGGGCTGCCCTGCGTCACCGGCGATGGCATAGGCTGCAGCCCCTGCTGTAGTGGGTTGCCATGGGCTACCGTGTGTAGCCAGCAGCCAGCGTGAGTGGCCGTCCAGAAGCCGGCGACTGATCTGCCTCACCCGGGAAGAGCGCAATGATGGTGCCAACTTGGGCCAGTGAAGCAACGTCCTCCACAACTAGACTGAAGAACAAAAAGGACAGCAACTTGTCTGTTCCCCTTCCTCCAATTCCCCAGCACTGTTCCCATCCCCCAATTCCCCGATTTTAAAAAAAAAAAAGAGCTAGCAAGGAGACTAGCATAACTGGAGGGAAGTGAGGAAGAGAAGAAGGCAGGAGATGAAGCTGGAGTAGAGTGAGGGTGGCTCACTTATGGCCCATAGACCACAGCACAGAAGCTGAGTGGTATCCTGAGAGAAACGGAAAGCCATGGGATAGGAGTCGCAGATGACTTTGCCGGTGCAATTAGAATTCTGTATAAAGTTGTCGTTTATTGAGGTGAGAGAAGATTGAAAGAGAAGCAAATGGGAGCTCGAGAGTTTATAACCAGATACATTAAATTTGAGATGCCTATTAAATTTTTAATTGGAAAAGTCAAGTAGGGAGTTTAATACGGTATATACATTTGGAGCACAAATGCTGCTGTGAGTTCATATGAGATGAGAACTGAGAATTGGCCATTGAATTTGATAACAAAGAGGTCATTAGTGACCTGGACAGGAAATTTCAATATTTTAATCTTTCAATATTTCAACAGGAGGATGAAAGCCTGACAGCAGGGAGTTGGAGAGAGAATGGGGAGATTCTGCTTCTGGCTGTAATCATTGAGCTTGTATCAAACCAACCTCCTGCTGGAGTAAAAACATCTATTTGAAGATATCTGAGATATACTAAGAATGAAAGCACTTGAGAAGCTGAGCTACAGAAAGGGTGTACATTGAGGGAAGTTCAATATTTGATACTGGTTTTGGTTTTGTTTTCCATTTAAGGCTTTGCCCATTCATAGTGGTGCTGGGACTAGAGGCTGGGAGACCAAGCAAAAAGTGATAGCCAAGGAATTAGGAAGCCAAGCAGGCCAATGGAGCTGTAGAGCCAAAAATTTACAAGGAGGGCTGGTGAATAACTCAGGATTTCACTTGGGAACCCTGAAAGTCTTTACCCTAAGAGTAAGACCAACCAAAAAGACCCATCTTCTCATAGAGAGAAGGCTAGCTTCTACTTACTTCAGCTGCACACTAGAGTAATTGTCTTCCAGAAGCAAAAATACAGCTCTTGGAGCAAAGCTGTCCAAGAGAACTTTCAGTGATGATAGAACGGTTCTATATCTGTGCTTCCTAAGGAGGTAGCCACTAGTCACATACGGCTATTGAGTACTTGAAATGTGACTAGCATGACCGAGGAAATAATTTTTAATTTAATTTTAAATCAATTTGAGTTTAAATCACCACAGGTGCTTAGTTGCTATCATAGTGGACAGTGTAGCTCTGGAAGAAGATAACATCATGTAGAACCTCAAATTATTGCTATAATTTTTTATACATCATGCCTACTTTCAATGAAGAATTATCAAACATGTCAGAATATAAGAGCAAATGACCAAAAGACAAGAGAAAATATTATCAAGAAAGAGAACCATAGATGATTCAAATGTATTAATTATGGTTAATATAGTTTTTTAAAAAAAACAATGAAAAGATGAGGAATTTCAGCAGAACACCAATACTAGAAAAATAAAAATAAATGGAAATTCTGGAACGGGAAATTTAAAACTCAGTAGATGAGTTTAGTCATAGATTAGAAACAACTGATGAGAGATTAGTGAACTGGAACATTAGTCATTAGAAAATATCTGGATTGAAGTACAGAGCAAGAATGGATAATATCGAAAAACATCTATAAACCATGTAAAACGCAGTGAAAAGGTCTATCATACGTGTAATTAAAGTACCAGAGGAGAGGGAAGAGAGTGGGGCTATAAACAGTCATTTAAGACATAAGAATTCTCAAATAATGAAAGGTTTCAGACCACATTCAGAAGGGGTGAGTTATGATGGTATACATTACAGGGCCCTGGAATCAAACAAATTTTATAATTCCCTTTCGTATATCTTACATCACTGTCTGGCGTACATGAGTCAAAGTACTGAATCTCTAACCACACCAGTAGAAGTTGGCATAAGTTTATGTACAATGCTGGATTGGCTACCCCTATAAACCTAAGTTGTCGACCTTATTAGAACAACCACAGTTAGAAACCTGAAACACAACAGAGCAATGCATTGAGGAGAACATAAATAAAAACAAGTAATTATTGTGTGTTGAGCACCTGACTGCCCTCCTTTCCAGACTGCAAACTGCTGGCACAGAGAGGATGTGCTCCTTCTAAATATTTTATTTTACCTCTATTCTGTTAAAGACAATAAACTGTGGACCATACAGTTAAGAGAAATCTGCATCCTAGTTCTTTTTTCCATATTAATCAGCAGTACTTCCCTTCTTTGAACTTTTGTTTTAAGGGTGTAGAGAATGAAATAGTGACAATGAAACAGACATATGAAATGGAAAGCTTACACAGAAGTAAAATAACGGAAGTAGTAAAGGCCTAAAGGTGATATAGTCCAGGTAATTCTGGAGATTTGGAGGAGGGATGGGTTTAGGTAGGGGTAGGGAAAAGGTCAGTAAGGGGCTCATCTGGTTTCCTCCTTCAGCCAGAACTGTCTTGGGTGTGCAATTATAACTTTATTTGAAGGAATAGTTCCACTGATAATATGAAGGGGGAAAAAAAAAACCACTTTATAAATGAAATGGCAGGCCACTGTTCTAGTCCAACCCACTCAGTGAGGAAACTGCCTCAGAGAAAAGAACAGCAAAGCATAAATTACAATTTTGTGAAGCTTCAAAGCTCCACAAAATTTTTTTTTGGTTTAAAAAAACCCCAAGCTAGGAGTGCTCATGTGTGAAACCTTACATTAGTCAGGTTGAGAAAATTACCTGGTTAATTTTACTGGCAAATAAATCAGTAATCTGAAATGATTTAGCATGGGACTAATGACACTTTATATCATTTTAAGTACAGTTAAACTTCTTAATTACAGACACTCTAGAGACTTGGAAAAATGGCTGCAATAATGGTATGTCATTACTTCTAAGGAAATACAGCTTCCTGGGTAACACCTGCTAAGTACATGCAATTGCCAGGTTACTATAGACGATTAGAAATTAAGTTTCCTTGCTCTTAAGGCACAGTGAACTCTGAAATTTCTACCTAGCTGCACTGGTGTCCGCAGTGATTCGTTTCAATATCTTATGCTTACATTTCATAACCTTCAGAGGCTGAGAAAATTCAGTGCATGTGCTATGTGTAGGACATAGAATAAGTAGAAGTTGGTTCCTCAGAACTGCACATTCTAAAAACGAATCTTTTAAGAGAAGTGATATGTACTCAGTGCAAAAACTCAGAAGAGCAAATAAAACATGGCACTTCCCATACAATTTTACTTCCATTGACAAAAGTTGAGCAAACAGTAATGCACTCCTTTTTATTACTTCATATGTATATGATGAGCTAGGAAACATTTTTGTTCCTTTTCTTCAGCCTTGATTAAATTATCCTTCAGTCAGCTTTGAAAGCCTTCTGATCTTCCGGTTCTTAGAATTCAGGCAGCATTTTGCCTTCACAAGCCACAAGTACTACATAACTGTCAGAAGGTAGTTGCAGCCACACAATGGATGGTGATAATAACGGTTGACATTGAGTACCGACAGCATGCCTGGTCATGTGTGTTCCATGCATCATCCCAATATCTTCCATCCCACAAACCTATAAATTCTGCAGTTATACATATTTTATAGATTTAGAAACTTAGGCTCAGGAAAAAAAAAAAAAGCAAGAAAAGATTGCCCAGTGCCACAGAGTTCATAGGGTGAAGCTGGGCCTGGAACTTCTTCCTCCAAAATGCATGCCTGAAAGTCTAAGATGTTTAACTCTGCTTGCAATACTGTGGCCAGGACAAATATTATCTCACCTTTCAATAACAATGCTGTATATTTACAAAGCCCTTTATACATCCCTTTGTCATATTTGAGCCACAAAACTTTCTAGTGAAACAGGAAGGTGAGGAACCTAAGACATGAAGCGGTAGTTATGTACCCAGGATCTTATATACTTTTTTACTGCAAAGCCCAAGTTCTTCCCACTAAACCACATTTCTCCCCCATGCAGTAAAACACTTTAATAATAATAATAATGATAATAATAATAATAATAATAATATTGTAAACGTGTGTTGAATGCATACCATGTGCCAAGAGGCTTTTCTCCCCTCTGCCATTATCCTGTGTTTGAAAATCTTAACATTCCTTTAAATCTTTATTTCTACAGTAATGTTAATTACTCACAATTGTCTCAGATTTCAATTTGGATTTATCTTCACATATGCACTATCCCAACATCTACACATATTCATGCAGGAGCCTTGTAGATCATTCTTTGTTACTTTTCTAGCTATTCCTACTATCACTAAATTAGTACAAGATCTCTTCATTTCACACCTGAATTACTACAGTTTCCCAATCGATCTTTTTAAAAGGTTTTATTTATTTATTTATTTATTTATTTATTTATTTATTTATTTATTGGTTTGTTTGTTTTTTTTGTTAGAGCAGCTATAGGTTTACAACAAAATTGAGAAGAAGGAACAGAAATTTCCCATATACCTCCTGCCCCCCACACATGCATAGCCTCTCCTGTTGCCAGCATCACTCACCAAAATGATACATTTTTTTACCAAGGAATAACTATATTGACACATCATAGTCACCCAATGCCTATAGTTTACTATAGGGTACACTCTCAGTGTTGTACAGTCTATGGGCTTGGGGCAAATGTTATACATTTGCATAGATTTACATTTGGCATAGATTTATCATTATAATATCATAGAATTTTTCACTGCCCTAAAATACTCTGCGCTATGTCTACGGATCTTCCACTCCCATTGCTAGCAACTACAGATCTTTTTACTCTATCCAGTTTTGTCTTTTCCAGAATGTCATGTAGTTGGAATCATACAGCATGTAGCCTTTTCGGATTGGCTGCTTTCACTTAGTAATGCGAATTTAAATTGTCTCCATGTCTTTTTATAGCTTTACGGCTCATTTCTTTTTAGTGTGGAATACTATGCCGTTGTCTGGATTACCACAGTTTATTTATCCATGCCCCTACGGAACAGCATCATGGTTGCTTCCAAGTTGGGGCAATTATGAACAAAGCTGCTCTGAACATTCATGTGCAGGTTCTTATGTGACATAACTTTTCAACTCCGTTGGGTATATACAAAGAAGGGTAATTGCTGGATCATTTGGTAAGAGTATATTTACTATTGTAAGAAGCTGCCAAACTCTCTTCCAAACCATTTTGCATTCCTACCAACAATGTGTGAGAATTCCTGTGGCTCTACATCCTCTCCAGCATTTGGCGTCGTCAGTTCCAGATTTTGTGCATTCTAATAGGTGTGCAGTGGTATCTCATTGTTGTTTTTGACATTCGATAGTATTTTATAGTGGTTAGACATTTATATAATTTAAGAAATGGTTCCCTGATTAGTTTAGTACCCATCCAGCACTATACATTTATTACCATATCTTTGACTATATTCTCTTTGCTTTACTTTACATCCCCATGACTATTTTGTATCTATCAATTTGTATTTCTTAATCCTTTCACCTTTTCCACCCTGCTCCCCTACCCCCTCCCATCTATCACCCCAACAAACTAATACCCATCTGACACCATACAGAGTTATTACAATATTATTGACACTATTCCTTATGCTATATCCCACATCCCCATCATTACTAAGTAACAGCTAATTTGTACTTTTTAATCCTTCCCCCTTTTTTCACCACACTCCCAATCCCCTTTCCATCTGGCAACCATCAAAATGTTTTCTGTATCTATGAGTTTGTTTCTGTTTTGTTTGTTTATTTTGTTCTTTAGATTCTACATATAAACAATATCACATTGCATCTGTCTTTCTCTGTCTGACATACTCTACTCAGCACAACACCCTCCAGGTCTATCCATGCTGCCACAGATGGCAAGAACCGATTCCCTTCCATGGCCAAGCTATATTTCATTGTATTATATGTAATATATATACCATCTCCTCTTTATCCATTCTTCCATTGACAGACACCCAGGCTGCCTCCACATCTTGGCCACTGTAAACAATGCTGCAGTAAACACATGGATGCGTATCACCCCTCAAAGTAGCGTTTTGGGTTTCTTCAGATAAATACTTGGAAGTGGGATTACTGGGTCCTTCTTAGTCTCTTGTTATAGTCTTTGTTTTAAAGTCTATTTTGTCTGGTATAAGTATGGCTACCCGAGCTTTTTTGGTTGTTTTTGTTTCCATTTTTGTGAAATATCTTTTTTGATCCATTTACTTACCATCTGTATGTGTCTTTTAATCTGAAATGAGTCTCTTGTAGGCAGCATTTGCAAGGGTTTTCTTTTCTTATCCATTCAGCCTTCATATGTCTTTTGACTGGAGTATTTAATCCATTTACATTGAAAGTAATTGTTGATAGATATGTAGCTTTTGCCATTTTATTATTCATAATTTTGAATTTTTTTTCCATTTTAAAGAAGCCCCTCTAGCATTCCATGTAATATTGGCTTGGTGGTGATCTATTTCTTTATCTTTGTTTTTTCTGGAAAGCTCTTTATCTGTCCTTCAATTTTAAATGATAGCCTTGCTGGGTACAGTAATCTTGGTTGTAAGTCCTTGCTTCTCATCACATTGAATATTTTGTGTCAATCCCTTTTGGACTGCAAAGTCTTTATTGAGAAATCAAATGATAATCTCACTTTTTTGGACTCTTTTTGCTTTTTGCTGTTTCAATTGAGTGTTTTCTGCTATTTTGTCTTCCAAATCACTGATTCGATCCTCTGCTTCTTCTAGTCTGCTGGTGACTCCTTCCAGTGTATTCTTCATTTCAGTTATTGTATTCTTCACTTCTGACTGGTTCTTTTTAATGGTTTCTATGTCCTTTTTTATGCTTGCTATCTCTTTGATGAAGTTCTCACTAAGTTCCTTGAGCATCCTTATAACTATTGTTTTGAACTCTGTCTGGAGGTTGCTTGTCTCCATTTTGTTTAATTCTTTTTTTGGAGTTTTCTTTTTTCATTGGGGACATATTTCTTTGTTTCCTCATTTTAGTTCCCTTTCCGTGTTTGTTTCTATGTATTAGCTTGGTACAAATGTAATTGCAGTTTTTGCATTGTTGAAATTTGCCTTTGATATTGGAATACGTTCTTAAATAAATGTGGTTATGTTACACATCATTTTAATGCACATTTCTCGCTTTATGTTTTTTTGCTAATTACTTATTACTTGCTGTGTATTTTATATGTATTTTAGACTATGAAAATGATGTTAGACAAAAAGCAAATTCAAGCGATTTTCTTATTTGAGTTCAAAATAGGTCGAAAAGCAGTGGAGACAACTTGCAACATCAACAATGCATTTGGCCCAGGAACTGCTAACGAATGTACAGTGCAGTGGTGGTTCAAGAAGTTTTGCAAAGGAGACAAGATACTTGACGATGAGAAGCTCAGTGGCCAGCCATCGGAAGTTGACAACGGCCAATTGAGAGCAATCATCGAAGCTGATCCTCTTACAACTACATGAGAAATTGCCGAAGAACTCAATGTCGACCATTTTACGGTAGTTTGGCATTTGAAGCAAATTGGAAAGGTGAAAAAGTTTGATAAGTGGGTGCCTCATGAGTTGACTGCAAATAAAAAAAATCATCGTTTTGAAGTGTCATCTTCTCTTATTCTACTCAACAACGAACTGTTTCTTGATCAGATTGTGACATGCGATGAAAAGTGGATTTTATATGACAACCAGCAATGACCAGCTCAGTGGTTGGAATGAGAAGCTCCAAAGCACTTCCCATTGCTAAACTTGCACCCAAAAAAGGTCATGGTCACTGTTTGGTGGTCTGCTGCCAGTCTGATCCACTATAGCTTTCTGAATCCCGGTGAAACTATTACATACAAGAAGTATGCTCAGCAAATCGATGAGATTCACCAAAAACTTCAACACCTGCAGCCGGCATTGATCAACAGAAAGGGCCCTGGGCTGGCCGAGTGGTGTGTTGTTTAAGAGCTGGCTTGGGATGCCAGAGGGCCCCAGTTCAGATTCCACATATGAAGGCCAGCGACACTGCCCTCTACAGCTAAGATGCTGAACAATAGCTCAACCGGGAGCTGGGTTGCCGTGAGTGGCCCGCGATGGCGTAGGCTGCAGCCCCTGCTGCAGTGGGTTGTCATGGGCTACCTACCATGTGTGGCCAGCAGCCTCAGTGAGCAGCCTTCCAGAAGCCGGCGACTGATCTGCCTCGCCCGGGAAGAGTGCAATGAAGATGCCAACTTGGGCCAGTGAAGCAACGTCCTCCACAACTAGACTGAAGAACAAAGGGACAGCAACTTGTCTGTTCCCCTTCCCCCAATTCCCCAATTAAAAACAAACAAACAAACAAACAAACAGAAAGGGCCCAATTCTTCTCCACGACAACACCCTACCGCACATTGCACAACCAACACTTCAAAACTTGAAAGAATTGGGCTACGAAGTTTTGCCTCACCCACCATATTCACCTGACTTCTTGCCCGCGAACTGACTACCACTTCTTCAAGCATCTCAATAACTTTTTGAAGGGAAAACACTTCCACAACCAGCAGGATGCAGAAAATGCTTTCCAAGAGTTCATTGAATCCTGAAGCATGGATTTTTATGCTACAGAAATAAACAAACTTATTTCTCATTGGAAAAAAGTGTGTTGATTGTAATGGTTCCTATTTTGATTAATAAAGGTGTGTTTGAGCCTAGTTATAATGATTTAAAATTCACGATCTGAAACCACAATTACTTTTGCACCAACCTAATATTAGGTAGATCTGCTATGTTTCTCAGTCTTGGATGTGCGGCCTTATGTAGTAGGTGCCCTGTGGGGCCCTGGCACAGTCTCCCTGGTCACCTGCTCCAGATGCTCCAGGGGTGTCCCTTGTGTGGTGGTGTGTGCCCTCCTGTTATGGTTGAGCCTTGATTGCTATTGGCATGTCAGTGGGTGGAATTGCTCCTCAGGCTGATTGGCTGTGGGGTTTGACCAGATCCAAAGCTTATAGACTGCTGTACAGGGGGCTCATGCCACTGAGTGGGGTTTGCTCCAGTGAGCTCTTGTGCTCGTTGAGACTACCCTTCGGGTGTGCTGCTTATGGGGCTAATTTGGTGGTGCTGTGCTGTGATCTGAAGCCAACCTCCAAGAATGTTTGTTCTGGGGCCTCTTGGGAGGAGCTCTGGTGCAGGCTCAGGTCACTCACTACCTGTGACCACCATCCCAGGGACTACTTGGAAGGAGCTACAAAGTGACCCATGGTTGTTCACTGCCTGTGTTAAACCTAGAGGTGCATGGGAAAGGCCACAGTGTGAAGTGAGGATGTTTGCCACCAGTACTGGGCCTGGAATAGCTCTGCAAAAATCTAGGACACCCCAAGGCTTTCTGCCACCTGCCAGTCCCTTAAGGGTCAACCACAGATAAAGCCTTGTATGATATGCAAGTCGGGTGACACACAGGCTCTCAAGGAGTCACTAGAGTGGAAAGAGTTGTGGTCACCAGGTTAATATTGATTCTGGTTTAGTGCTAGTGCTGAGCCTGGAGCTACTTAGCAGAAGTCTCAGAGCACACCAAGGCCAGTTGCTGCCCACCTGGGGCCCATGGACTCTGATAGTTTTCTAAGGAAGAGTGTGATATGGTGGGGCTGGCTTCTCAGGGAGAAAGTGCCTCCAGCATTGGGGGAGTTGGGTAAGGCAGGTTCCCAGTGAATCAGCAGGGTGGATCAGTGGAGCTCACCAGGCCAATGATATTTGGATTTGGCCTGTGGGGGTGGGCTCAACACAGGAAAGATGGCGCCTACCTGCTGGCTGCAAGGAGGAGGCCCCCTCAGAGAGAAAATGCTTACTGTCTTCCAGCCCTTACCTCTAAGCCACTCACTTCACTCTTCCTGCCTCCCACCCAACCATATGCCTCTGACACCCCCCACCCCAAGTCACTGTCCCTACATCAGAGCCTGATTGTAAGTAAATCTGTGAGCAGACCCCATAAGAGGACATCTGGGTATCCCCCCAGCCTTCTGTCCTACCCAGACAGTCAAAATTCCCACTGGTTTTCACAGCCAGGTATTGTGTGGGCTTTTCTTCCTAACACCAGTACTCTAGGCTGGGAGCCTGGTGTGGGGTTGGGGCCCCTCACTTCTTGGGGAGAACCTCCATTTCCAAGATATCCCTCCTGATTCTTAACCACCACATGGAAGTTGGGGGCCAGTCTGTTTTGCATCTCCGCCACTCCTACCAGTCTCAACGTGGTATATCTTTATATCCTCAGTAGTGAAACTTCTGTTCAGCTTCTCCAGGCTGATTGTTCTATAATTTAATTGTAATTTTAATGTGTTCAAAAAAGGAAAAAGGGGGCCGGCCGAGTGGCGTGGTGGTTAAGAGCTGGCTTGGGACGCCATAGGGCCCCGGTTCGGATCCCACATATGAGGGCGAGTGACACTGCCCTCTACAGCTAAGATGCTGAACAGCAGCTCAACCTGGAGCTGGACTGCCATGAGTCGCTGGCGAAGGTGTAGGCTGCAGCCCCTGCTGCAGTGGGTTGCCGTGGGCTACCGTGTGTAGCCAGCAGCCAGCGTGAGCAGCCAGCAGCCGCAGTGAGCGGCCGTCCAGAAGCCGGTGACTGATCTGCCTCACCCGGGAAGAGCGCAATGATGGGGCCAATTTGGGCCAGTGAAGCAACGTCCTCCACAACTAGACTGAAGAACAAAAGGACAGCAACTTGTCTGTTCCCCTTCTCCCAATTCCCCAATTAAAAAAAAAAAAGGAAAAACGCACAGTGTTTATCTACTCTGCCATCTTGGAACTCTCTCTCTCTCTCTCATTGGGCATAGTTGACTCTTTTAGGGAGGGTGCAGCTCACAGTGGCCCATGTGGGGATCGAACCGGCAACCTTGGTGCTATCAGCAGCATGCTCTAACCAGCTGAGCTAACCAATTACCCATCATTGTTGTTTTAATTTGCACTTCCCTGATGACACAAGATGTGGAGCATCTATTCATATGCTTATTTTCTATCCCTATATCTTCATTGATTAGGTATCTGTTGAGATCTTTGGCCCATTTTAAAAATCAGATTATTTATTTTTTTATTGTTGAGTTTTAAAGGTTTTTGTTTATTTTGGATAACAGCCCTTTATCAAATGTGTCTTTTACAAATATTTTCTCACAGTCTGTGCCTTGTCTTCTCATTCTCTTGACATTGTCTGTTGCAGAGCAGAATTTTTAAATTTTAATAAAGTCTGGCTTATCAATTATTTCTTAGATTATGTTTTTATTGTCTATTTCTGGGCACTGTATTCGGTTCCATTGATTAATTTGTCTATTCTTTCACCAATACCACTCTGTCGTGATTACTGTAGCTTTATAGTAAGTCTTAAATTTGGGTATTGCCAGTCCTCCAACTTTGTTCTTCTTTAATATTTTGTTGACTATTTTAGGTCTTCCAATCTGTCTTCTTGCCTCCTCCAATTTTATTTATAATGTTGCTTCTATACAGCTTTTTCCCTTAGCTATATGTACTTGAGCAAAGTAAATTATCTCACAAGTTCTGTTGCCTTCCCTGTAATTAAAGCATTTATCTTGGGGGGGAAAAATGCCACAATTTCCTAAAATCCTGATATTCACTGATCTCTAAAGCATTCTTTTTTTTTTAACCAGATCACTTCCTTTTAACCTCCCATAGCTCCTCATTACCTACATTATAAACTCCAAAAATATTTACAATTCTTAAACTTAAGGAAATGTTGTAAAATTGTGTCCCAACTTATTTTTCCAGTCTTTTATCCCTTTGTTTTAACCATGATTTACTTCATGAATATCAAGTTGGTACCAGGTTGTAGTCCATGTTTTTTCCACTCCCATAATTTTTCTCATTAAACCTTATAACCTTCCCTCCAGGGAGCTTCAGGAGACCACTACAAATAGAAGAGTATACTCTGACACAATAAAATAAACATGCTTAAAATATTTGAAGAGATAAAAGAAAAACAGAATCAACCATGGGAAAATAGGGCTTTACGAAACATGAGGAAAATTTGAAAAGAACCAAATAGAGCTTCTATGGTGAAAAACTGAATAAATAAATTAAAGTACAGATTAAAAATAGCTAAAAAGATAATCAGTGAACTTGAAAATTGACTTGGAAAAATTATCCAGAATGCAAAACAGAGAGATGAAAAAGTAGAAATTCAAAGAGCATTTAAAAATGTGAACAATAAAATGAGAGATTCCAATAATGCTTCTCATAAGGGTTTTAAAGAGTGAGAGAGGTGAGGAGTAATTTCAAAAAATAATGGCTGAAATTTTTTCTTAAAGAACACATAAACCCATAGATTAAAGAAACACCGATTAGAAAGCTATTGCAAAAAAATAAAGAAATAAAAATAAATCTACTTCTACATAGATCCTAGTGAAATTGCAGAACATAAGATAAAAAAGAAACTATGATGTGAAACAAAATAGAAATATAGATTAACTTCATAACATCTTCGAACTGACAACCTAAAATTCTATATCCTGTTAAATTCTCCTACAAGAGTAAGAGTGAAGTAAATATCTGTTCAGGAAATAATAAAATTGCATGAAATTATGGTTGTCCCAGAAAAAATAATCAAGAATCTATAAATGTATTCCTTACCATTATGGAATTTACACACTGCTAGAGAAGATGATGCATTCATTTCCTCATTCTTTTAATTAACTTATTTTATGGTAGGTCTATTAGAACAACCCTTTCTCCACGTTGTTTCCTGACTAACATACCGAAAAAGCAGCCTTGATCACACTATAATATTTTACTCAAAAAATTTCCAAGATTGGCTTTCTAATATTGTCTAAACTGGGAGTCAGCAAACTTTTTTGTAAATATTTTCAATATTCTGTAAATATTTTAGATGTTGTAGACCACATGCAGTCTTCTTTATTGTTTTTGGAATCCCTTTGAAAATATCACGACCATTCTTAGCTCATGTGCTGTACAAAGACAGGCTGCAGGCAGATGCGCCTGCGTTGTATTTGTGGACCCCTAATCTACACTCTCAAGTTGTCATTCAGTGACGTCTCCTCTCTCTGCAAGTTTTCTTCCCAATTCTGTACTGCAGAGATGTGCTATGCTGATGTGTTTAACAGAGTAAAATATGTTTGCCATAAACAATAGCAGAGGAATATATATTGTCTTTCTGGACGGTCTCAAATGCTACAGGTTGACCAGGTCAAGGGGCAGTTTTGGCTCGTGGAATTCCGAAAAAGGTTCCTCTTTAACAAATTTATGATTTAAAAGTGAAGCAGTCTACTGGAGATTTCATCAGTTCATATTTATCCTAGAAATCATGTTAGATATACTAGACTACAAAAAAATAATTGGGGTCTCATCTTCAATGTGAACAATTCAATTTAACCCTTTGCATTTTACCAATACCCTGAACAGATCGAGCCCTGGCCTAATTGCTGGGATTGCAAGGGTGAATATAACAGTCATTTCTTTGGAGGACCTCAGAATCTACAAAGAAGAGAATTTAAGTAAATTAGTCAAAGAATAACGTTTTAAGTTCATGATTATCAGTTTCAAACTATTGTCTATCCAAGAGGACATTGCCAGCAAAGTCTAGAGATGAATCTTAAACACTTATGTAAATCACTTAAAAAACAAAAAAGGGGATGCTTCTGCCATACAGAAAAATGCCTGGTTATATCATGATTATTTTCTTTTGGCTATAATGTATTACCTACACAAATATATAAAATATATATGTTATTTCCTTAGGTTCTTATTTGTTCAGATACATCCTTTTCGTATCAATCACTACATTCAGGAGGGGCTTAGATTAAAGGCTATTGTACATCAGCCATGCTTTCTGCACAAAGTGTGGCTGTCTGTAATGTGTGTGTGTGTGTGTGTGTGTGTGTGTGTGTGTGTGTGTGTTGTGTGTGTTAGGGTATGGATGGGTAGAATGTATATTGCTGTTGGTAGAGGGATGGGAAGGTCTCCCTTAACAAATAAGGAAATTGCTTTGCTTCCTTGGTTTTTTAAACAACTGAGAAATCCCTGTGAATTCTGTTCTGCTCCCAGTCATCAATTACATCACTCAATCAAAACCCCAGAGCAATCACCTTCCAGCTCCCCACACAGCTAGTTCTACACAACATAACTCCAGCCGAATCAGCGCTGAAGCCACCGCATTAACAGAATGTATCAAGTTGCTTGTGATGCTTCATTCACACTAATCAGAAAAAGAAGTCAAGCGGGCACATTTATCATGGTGACCGCGGAGTTTGTAGGTGAGACGCTCCAAAGGGAGAAGATAGCTTTGATTAAGTTAAGACAAACTATAATGGATGAGAGTTCTGCTCAAGTCCAATAAATCACCAGAGACTTCCTAGGCTAGCAGGAATAGGAATCATTGGTAAATTAAAACTTGCTGCAATGGCTATGCTGATGCCTTTAGTGTGGATTCTGCCAGGACACCCCTGAAGAGGAAAGCTGAAAAAGGAAGTCTAAATAGTCTTGAGAGGATGTTCGTGATTGACGACTATAAAATGTGTTACCCATTGGACTTATATCAGGGCTAAGCTTTAATAAACCTAGGTTCCTTTTAACCGTGGTTTGAGGTGAAAGGTTACTGGCTCAATTTTAGCAATCAGAATGGCGGGCTGAAATAGAAACGATGTTGGAACCATTGTATACACGAATCAGCATCTCCTTCCAGGGACTGAGAGTCAGAAGGTGTCCTCTGAAATTAGAAAGTGTGAGCCTTTTTGTTTTGGGTTTCTCTGTGTCTATACATTTTTGGATTTTTTTCCCCTGGGATTCTGAGACCATGAATAAAATATGAGTATGTTCTATTTCTTTTTCCTTAATGAGAGATTGCCTTGGATGGTAAGCCATTCCCTGTGCAAAAAAAAAAAAAAAAAAAAAGCCACACACTGGATTTATTAACTCTCAGCAAATGTTTGTTCGATGCTGAGTAATGAGGAGGTTTGCCGGTGTGGCAAGATAAAAGGCTTCCCCACTTTGTGTTTATCCTCTGGGTAATGAAAGAGCAAATTGGCGATTTTGTATTTTTCCTGATGGAAATTCATAAGGTCACTGGGGGAAAACAGAGAAGGTTAACTGGCATGAACACTTGCCTGTAAGCATGGTGTCAGAAAAGAAAGGTCACAAATGGATGAAAGACCCCAAACCATAACCAGTGCCACTGCAAATGCAGGGCCTGAAGAAAAAGATATTGCATTCAATGGAGGCGGGGCCTGGGGAATTGCACTGACTGGTGTGCCACCAATCCCGTGTTTTCAGCACGCATATGTTGGAAAAATCCTTTTGTAAAGCCAGTAGAATAATATCTTCCTTCCAAACGTCCTTCACTTTTTGCCACTTTCCATTATCTTCCAACTCTGTTGGTGCGTGTACCCCCTCCCCCCTCTGCCTTTATATTCTGTTTTTCTACCCCCTTCCCTTTTTCATCTCTCACTGAAGAGAAAAACTACTTGCTAAAGGTCAAAGGGAGGCAGGAGGAGAGGCTTGGGGACCTGATGCTGCAGCCTTCCGGCGACTGATAATTTAGAGTTCAGAGCATTCAGTCCTGCCTTAAGCTTTGGTTGATAACTTTTCTTAACATGAAGTAAGACAGGCCCTTTCTTTCCTTTGTTAGACACTGACTCATGAGGAACCAGAGAAATGGGATTGCCTGTGAATTTGCCAAGTATTTCAGTCGGATATTTCAATGCAATGTTACGCCAGTCAGTCATCATCCCCTCTGGATGAAAAAAATAAAAAAAGTTTGGTTAAAGATTCTGTTAAGTTAGAGGGCAAAGGCCATGGTCCTTTCCTGCCAACAATCTTATTTCTCTGCCCTGAGGGAAAAAAAATTGCCTTTCTCGATCCCTTTCAGAATCCCGGTTCTGCTTCACAACAATCTAAACTGGGTTAAACTTGGAAAAAAAGTCATCTGATTGACTGATTGCTTTCCCAGGCTGCAGAATAACCCCTGTCCTCCATGGGAGGCAGGTGATGTTTGTCAACAGAATAGGAAAACTGACAGAAGAGAGAAAGAAAGAAGATGGAAGAGGAAGAGGGGAAAAACTGAAAAGAGAAACGGAAAGATGGAAGTGGGAAAGGGCAAATCTATGAAAAGAAGGACAATTGTAGAAGAGAGAGGAAGTGACTGGAAGGAACCAAAATGGAAATTAAAGTCAGTACAAGCTAAAGTGGACAAGGGCGGTGGGAAATAAGAGCATTTGGAAGATAACATTGGATTTCAGTTATTCCCCTAGTTACACTGTCCTTCACAAGTGGAAAATTACAAGATCCTGACTGGGAACATATAACCTGTTCATTTTGAATCTTTGGACAATGGAAGACCAGAAGGTGCTCAGAGGAAAAGACAGGTGTGCATGTGAACTCGCAACTCTGAAGCTTTGAAGAAAGCTATGCGGTCATGGAATCTTTAAGTTGGAGCAGTTCGTTGTCAACTATCTAATCTAATTTACTCATTTGGCAGATGAGGAAATCAAGGTCCAGATTATTGGAAGGGCCCATCCAAAATTGAGGCAGTTTATTATAGTGATGCAGGTGGGAGGCGAACCCAAATTTTCTGCCCCTAAGTCATGTGACTTCTACAGCTGCTGCTAGAGCTGACCATTTATTTCTCATTGCAGGCACCTGGTCCCTGACAGAGCACTGGGCTTCTGCCAGCTGCTCACCCCTCACAGCTCTGACATAGAAACAATAGGGGGCTACCAAAGGTTTCCTAGCAGGGGAGTGATGTAATGAAACTGGTTGGCAGAGGATCATTCTAGCAGCTGAGTGTGGTAAGCAGGAGGAGGGTAAAGAAATCACAACACCGTCAGGCCCTGATCAGGTACCTGTGTGACCTTGAACAAACCTGTTAATCCCCGAACCCAATTTTCTCCCATATAAAATGACAGCATTGGATAGTCCCATGCACTTCTAACATTTTACGATTCTGAACCACCCCTTTCTGCAGTCGTGGCAGTTAACATCACTTAATTGTCGCAGCTGACAGGCTATGACATGACTGCCATTTATTTCCCTTAATGTTGGCCACATAGGCCCTGAGGTAAATTGGCTACTCCACAAACAAATCCCTGAAAAATAGCAACTTGAGCAGCTTGCCAGAGGCTGGACCATATAGGATCCAAATGCAGAAAAGACAGAAGTATACGAATGTCTGTTTAACTCTGCTCTATTTGATTAATGAATATTATCCAAGGTAACAGACATGAAGTACCAAGAATTTACACAGCAAGAGACTCTACATCGGTTTCCCCCATCCCAACCAGCTATTAGGACTAGAGTCCCAGGGGTTCCGCCTGAAACAGTTCAGTGTCTAATTGAAGGCAAAGAAATAACAGTCAGCTAATTCTGTCACTGATAACATTGTCATTACGAAGAAAGCCTAACTCAATTGTTTCAAACCAGTTGCTCTCTTAGTTTTAAAAGGTGCCATTTCAGAGAAAACTGCTGTCTCTTGGCAGAATTTACCCTTTAGGATCAAGCTGATAATAGCCCATTATATGGAGAACCGGGTCAATAATGAGAATCTGGAAAAACAGTTAGCTCTTGTCATATATGAAGATATAAGAGTCCTCTGAAGAAAGAAAAATGTGATGGAGATAATATTGTTCCAGTATTTTTAGGAATGCTGTGTGGGTTGTTCAGAAGCATTCTCTAAGGTTGGAAATGCTAAATCAACAAACAGCTTTGGGATATTTATTGCTGAGCGTGAGATGTTCAATCATGTCCTCTTCTTATCCTTTGATAGTTTATCTCTTCTCTGTTAACTTTTGAGATCTCTTTATTTTTGGTGTTAGGACATTTTAGAAATTATACATATTTCTTGTAGATTTTTTTCTTTTAGTACTTGGAAAACTATTTTAAAGTAAAATTCCATCTTCAATGCTGGACATTTTTGTTTATATTTCTTCATTTTGTTTTATTCAAAAAATTTTATGGCTATATTATCTATTTAGAGAAAAATCAACAAATTATAAGAGTACACTTAATATTTTTCCCCAAACTGAAAATATACTGTAATTAGCACTACAAACAAAAAATAGAATGATCCTGACACCACAGAAGCCTTCCTCCCACTCTCATCTAATCACTTAGCCAACATAACCACTATTCTGATGTCAAACACGAAGACCCATTATGCCTGTTTTTGTCTTTTATATAAATGGAATCAATATATTATTTTTTTTTACTAATTTTTATACACATTTTTCATCCTTTCTCTGGAACTTCTGGTAGTCATATGTGAATCTTCTGAATTGATAACTTGTATCTATTACCTGTTCTCTTGTATTTTCCATCTTATTTGCTCTATGCACTGGTACATATCCTCAACTTATCTTCTAATATTTTATTTTGTTAGCCTTCTATTTCTCTGTTACTTTTTTGTATCATGTAGACTATTCATGTAAATCTGGGTTGCTGTCAGTAGGCCCCCAAATATAGTTGACTTGAATAATGCAGAATGTTATTTCATTCTCATGTAACTGACATGAGATGGTTGGGGTGACTGTGTTATCTGAAGCCATCCAGGAACCCAAGTTTCCTTCATCTTGTCACTGTGCCATTATTTAGGTTGCTGTTTTCATCTGCATTGCCAAAGCTGAGCTACAGCCACATCTACATGAGGAGGGAAAAAGAAAGTACAGGACATCATTACATATATTACTTCCTCTTGAATTAAATGGACTAGAACTTAGTCACATATCAAAATTAGCCACAAAGGAAGAAGGAAAAAACACATCATCTAGGTGGATGCCATCAGGAGAAAGAGTGAAATTGGTTCAGGGAGGAAAAGTGGAGATCTGTCACACCATCCTGTATTTGTATTATTGATAAAATATCTTTGCAACTTTCTCTGAAAATAATTAGAATCTTCTTTCTTTATTTCTTTCTCTTCCTCCCTCCCTCCCTTCCTTCCCTCCAATACACTGGGTATGATTAATGATATCTTGCACATTGCAGAAGAAAAGATTAGAGAACTTGAAAACGATAATAAAAGCCGTTCCAAATTAAACACGCACAAAAAAGGCTAAAAATAAAAAAAGTGAACAGGCTCTTTTCTTATTATTCAAATCTCTTTAAAAATTAATTGCCTGCTTAACACAAAAGTAAGAGCAGGATATTGTGGGGCTTAACATATATGCAGAAGTAAAGTATATGATAGTAACAACAGAAAGACTAGCAGAGAAGAAATAAAAATAAAAATATACTATTGTCAAGTTCCTACAATGCATATGAAGCAGTATAATATCATTTAAAAGTAGACAGTGAAGCAGTAGGTGACCTCAATAGCACTACTCAACATAGAGCAATTGAACTTGAAGGGGAAAAAAAACTTAAAACAAAGAAAACTCTAGGCCTAGAGGGTTTTACTAGTGATTCTACTAAACATTTAAAGAGCAAATGATACCAATATTACATCAATGCTTCCAAATCCATTTTCTGGGAGTGGCATTATTTTGACACCAAGCCAGAGAACACATTACGAGGAAAGAAAACCAAGGATGAACATCAACGATGAAGAAAGATACAGGGGCCGGCCGAGTGGCTCAGTTGGTTAAGAGCTCGCTCAAGAGTTTGAGTTCTGAGCAACAGTGGTTCGATGCCCGGCCCGAGCTGAGCAACCGCTGAGCTGCCAAAAGGTGGCAGGATGGCTCAGCTAAAAAAAAAAAAAAAAGATAGATACAAAACTTCTTAACAAAATTTAGCACATTGAATCTAACCAATGGGGTTCATTCCAAGAATCTAAGACTGGTTTTACATTTTAAAAAATTAATAAATTTAATTAATTAATGTTATTAATTTACCAAACCATGCAGTTTATTAATTTACTGATGTCCAAAAAATTACAGTCGTATGGCATATCAACTGATACAGAATAAGCATTACACAAAATCACACATCCATTCCTAATAAAAGCAAACTAGGACTAGAAGGGAACTTCAATCTGATAAGGGGCATCGAATACAAACGAATAGCCAGCACCAAACTTTAAGGTGAAAGACCAAATACTTTCCCCCTAAGATCAAAAAGAAGGCAAGGATGTCTGCTCTCACTACTTCTATTCAGCACTGTACTAGAGGTATTAACCAGTACAAGCAAAAGAAATAAAATGTTTTTAATTTGGAAATAAGTAAAATTCCCTTTATTCTAGGGCAACATGATCATCTTTTTTTTTTTTTATTGGGGATTTGGGGGGATGGGAACAGTGCTGGGGAACTGGGGGAAGGGGAACAGACAAGTTGCTGTCGTTTTGTTCTTCATTCTAGTTGTGGAGGACGTTGCTTCACTGGCCCAAGTTGGCACCATCATTGCGCTCTTCCCAAGCAAGGCAGATCAGTTGCCGGCTTCTGGACGGCCGCTCACTGCGGCTGCTGGCCGCTCACGCTGGCTGCTGGCTACATACGGTAGCCCATGGCAACCCACTGCCACAGGGACTGCAGCCTAGCCGTCGCCGGTGACCCATGGCAGCCCAGCTCCAGGTTGAGCTGTTGTTCAGCATCTTAGCTGTGGAGGGCAGTGTCACTGGCCCTCATATGTGGGATCCGAACCGGGGCCCTCTGGCATCCCAAGCGAGCTCTTAACCATCGCGCCACTCGGCCGGCCCGCAACATGATCATCTTATACAATCCTATGATCCTATGGAATCTACAAAAAAAGCTACAAAAAACTAAGTGAGTTTAGCAAGTTGCAGTAAATAAGATCAGTACACTAAATCATGGGTCGGCAAACTGCAGCTTGCGAGCCACGTACTCTTTGGGTACGTTCCGTCTCAAAAGTTTGCCCTGGAAAAGCCAATCATGTCCCTCACAACAATTTAATAATTATTCGAGAGCCATAAATATATTTTTACGTAATCACCATTATGTGAATAATATCCTTTAAAAATTTTATAAATGAAACTATGATAGTTTTATTTTCATTTTCAATTTTACTTCAGAGCCACATGTAAGTGCCAAAAGAGCCACATGTGGCTCGCAAGCCTCAGTTTGCTGACCCCTGGCGGCTCTTCCATCTCAAAATTTTGCCGACCCCTGCACTAAATCAATCGTATTCCTCTATAGTATTAACAATCAGAAATTCAAATTACCATTTCCATAACATAAAAAGTATAAAATACTTGGGGAAAATTCTAAAAGAGATTCACAAGGCCTAACAATAAAAACTAGACATATTGCAAAGAGAAAGAAAAGAAGACCTACATAAATCGAGAAATATACTTTATTCCTGGATAGGAAGACTTAAAATTCATGACAATTCTTCTGAAGTTGTTCTATAAATTTAACACAATTCTAATTAAAATCCCAGCAAGCCTTTTTAAAAATAAAAATTAGTAAGTTAACTCTAAATTTAATATGAAAATGCAAAAGTCTAAAAAAGCTAAAACAACTTTGAAAAAGTTCTAGAGAACTTTACTTCATGATTTTAAATTTATTATAAAGCTACAGAAACCAAGATAATGTGGAATTGGCATAAATATAGTCAAATATATCAATGGAACAGATTAGAGAATCCGGAGAAAGAACCAAATATATGGTCAATTGTTTTTTGAACAAAGGAACCAATGATAATTCAGTGGAGAAAGGATAGCCTTTTTAACAAATGGTGCTGGAAAAATTGGATATGCTTATGTAAAAATTAAACTTCAATCCATTCCTCACACAAATTGCAAAAGTTAACTCAAAATGGATTATAGGCATAAATTGAAAACCTAAAGCTAAAAAACTCATACATGAAAATATAGGAGCAAATCTTTGTGGCCTTGTGTTAGGCAAAAATTGCCTAGACATGACACAAAAAGCATGATCCAAAAGAGAGAAAAATTGATAAGATATCAAAATTAAGAACTTTTTTTACAAGACAGTCATAAGAGAATAAAAAGATAAGCCACCGACTGGGAAATAATATTTGCAAGTTATATACCTGATAGAAGGCAGGTATCCAGAGTACATAAAGAACACTCAAAACCTAACAATAAGAAACTAAATAACCTGATTTTAAAATGGGCCAAGATTTGAACAGACATTTCACCTAAGAAGATATGTGGATGACAAATAAGAACATGAAAGCATGCTCAACATAAAGTCATTGGGGAAATGTCAATTAAAACCACAGTGTGATACCTCTGAACACCTATGAGAACGGCTAAAATTAAAAAGATTAGTAGCCCTACTAAGTGTTGGCCAGCATGTGAACAAACTAGAATTCTTAGATACTGTTGGTGGAAATCTAAAATGGTATAATCACTTCGGAAACCAGTCTGGCAGTTTCTTAAAAAGTTAAATGTACTCCTACCATGTGACCTAGCTCTTCAATTCCTGTATTCTTAGCCAAGAGAAATGTAAGCCTATGGCCACACAAAAACTTATGTTCAAATATTTATAGCAGATTATTTTTGGTAACAACAGGATTTGTAAACAACTTGAATGCCCATAGTTGGTGAATGGATAAAAATAAATAAATAAAAATAAAGGGGTATATCCAAACCATGGAATAATAAGAGGAAATAAATTACTGATACACACAGCAAGTTGGAGTGATTCTCAAGGTAATTATGATGAATGAAAGAAACCAGATCAGGGCCAGCTGAGTGACTCAGTTTGTTAAGAGCACAAGCTCTGAACAATAGGATCTCCGGTTTGATTCCCACCTGGGCCAGTGAGCTGTGCCCAAGCTGAGCTGCCATTGAGCTGCCAACAGGTGGCAGGATGGCTCAGCTGGTGAGAGCACATGCTCCTAACAACAAAGTTTCCTGTTCGATTCCCACATGGGATGGTGGCTATGCCCACCCACAACTAAGATTGAACATGTCACCTTGAGCTGAGCAGCCGAAAGTTGCCGACAGGCAGCCGGATGGCGACTGGACTTGGAGCTGAGTTAGCTGCGCCCTCCACAACTAAAACTGAAGGACAACAACTTGGCTGTTCCCCTTCCCCAATTCCCCAATAAAATCTTAAAAAAAAAAAAAGAAGCCAGACGAAAAATGAATACATACTGTATGATTCCCATTATATTTTAGCATTCCAGAAATTGCAAACTAATCTGTATTGATAGAAAATCAGTGAATGCCTGGAAATTAGGTGTGTGGGAGAGATGAAAAGAAAAGAAATGGAAACAGTAGGGTTGGCTATCTTCATAGTCTTGATTTCTGTTGTGGTTTATGGATGTATGCACACTTTAAAGCTTACTAAAATTGTACATCTGAATTTTTAAATACCCTTCCTCTCATCTCCTCAGAATTTTGACATCCGTTTGTCTTCCTTTCATCATTCAGTAGATCTTTAGAAGACTATTGCTTTTAAGAAAATTGTTTTGCTGCCAGGGGTCTGAGGGTATATATTTTGGCTCTTGTCTTCCTTTCTTATGTATATTTTTTATTTTACAATATATACAAGATGTGCTTTATGATTTTTTTTAGGAGGGGGAGTCATGTTCTTTTCTGATTTGAACATGACTTTTTCTACTTTTTCTGTGCTGTTGTTGATTTTAATGAAGTTCAAGAGAGAAAGTATAGTAAAATGATCATACACCACATACACTCACCACCTTTAAAATTTTTTCTGGAAAGTGTATTTGTAAGACACACTTATGCCTGGAGAAATGATATGATTCATGCTGGACCCACTGTGTTAGAATTATCATGAAAAAATAACCGAAATCCGTCCGACAGTGTAACTGGAATATAGCAGAACATTGGAGGCAAAGATATGTTCCTTTCACATGTAATTTAAAATGAAAGAAAAAAAACAATTAGCATCCTAATAGTCTGAAATCTGGGGGAGGGGTTTCCACTCAGAAGACAAATGTTTAAGAGAAAAACTTGAACGCTTGGTTAACCATAAGTTTAGTAACGATTGCAATTGGCCACAAACTTATAATGAATGAGCAATGTTGTGCTATTGTGAAAAAGCTATCATTACTCTGGGTCATGTTAAATAAGTATGAGGCAGAAGAAATCAGGAATGATTCTTCTAGCAATCTTTTCAAACCTACATAGTTTACTTTTAATAAATATTTATTATGCATCTTCTCTCTATCCCAGGCAGGTGCTGGGCAGATGATATAATGGGGAAAAATGTTATCCTTCCACCCCCATGCTTTGAAGTGCTAAGTTCCCTTCTGTTACCTGTACTCTGTGAGTCCCAGTACCTAGAAACACCTTCCTCAAAATTTCCCAGGTACTTATTTCTGTGCTTCAGGGGGTGCTGTCCATGCCAGCAGCTGGGGTTCTTCAATGCCCCAAGGAGTTCTGGGACTTAGGCTTATGAGGCCATCCTGGACCCCAGAGCTGGCCCCCAATTCCAGGAGGGAGGCCTGGCAAGCAAATCTCTCCTGCTGACCAGTGTGACTTTTTCTTTTTTTTCCAGGATCATGTAAGATTCCGGGATGGGGCTGACTCAATGTTTATATAGACAGAAATCCTTGGGACTGTGCCTGGGACCCCGCCTACCTTCAAGGCAAACCTGGGATAAAGGAGTCACTTTCTGTTAGTGGAACAGAATGTTCAGAGGCCAAGTGCAAGAGAGTACAAAGGGACACAGGTAAGTAATTTACATGCTAGAAAATGAGGTGCCTTGTGTCGCACAGAAAGAAAGTTAGATGTATATTAAGGTCAGTGAGGAGTCAGTGAAGGGGTTTCAATGGGGAAGTTACCTCATCAGATTAGTGTCACCCTACTTCAAAGAAAGTAGCAAAAACAATACCTAGGACAATTGAACAAAATGACCAGAGAAAAGAGGTCAGTCATTAATGGCAAGAGAAGGGGTGGGGGCCGGGTGTAACTTAAGCTTTATCTACATGACGAGTTGGGGGAGAAGGAAGTGGGATTTCTCTATGGCTTTCTGAGAAGAAATGAACTTTATTTATATCAGGAGAAAATCTGTCTGAACATTAAGAAGGCGTTCTTTCCTAGGAGAGGGAAGTATAGGAAGGACCCACCCAATGTGTGCTGGGCGTTGAGTCTATATTTTACCAAGTTTGATATCTTCAGCTGATGCCCAAACAAACGCATTCCTGGGTTTACAACATTTTAGTCTGTGATCATTTATGCTTTTGCTATCATCGTCCAAAAACTTGTTTTGTTTCCATCCTGCACACTCTGCCGTGGAAGCCAAAGCATAAAGAAACTAACTTCTTGGCTGTGGGTCACCCAATAAAATGTGTTCCCGTACATGCTCTGGACTGGAAATACCTCTTGGCAAGAAAATAATGGAACTAGCTGCCTCCACCATAAGGGAAAGGAGCCATGTGTAGCTTATGTCTGAAATAAAAAACCCAGTGTACAACTTTCAAACAACAGATTGTCCCCAGCAGTGGTGAGCCATGGGCAGTGACAAATGAAGTCTTCTCAGGCTGTCCCCTGTAACTTAGTTGTGTTTTGAACTGAGCAGAGCCGCAGCTGAGAGTCACTGAGGCACTGTGCCCAGTTAATCCTTAGTGCTCGTGCCAAGACTGCCAACAAAAGGTCCCATTGTCAAGGCACAGTGGGGCTAGGGGTACCAGTATGCTCAGAACCTGATGGAGACCACCAACTCATTGACTGAATGCTGTCTCCCACTCCCCCTCCCCCAATATGGAAATCAATGTTTAGCACTTAGCATTCATGAGCAGTCTGACAATACCATTTTGATGTGCACAAGCTTGTGAGGAAAGGAGAAATAGATACACTAAAAGCAGACTTCACTTCCAAACCTCAGAGGGGTTCTCGCGTCATTGAGAAAAATTGATTTAGCCAAATTATGGCTGGTCCTGACTGCCCTTTTAATTGCGCGCTGAGTTTGGTGATGGTGTGTCTGCTTTTCCTCATGCATTGCAAAAAAATAAAAGAAGAAGTAGAAAGAAAAAGGATGGGAATCAAGAGTCCCTGAAATTTCCTTTAAAATTTTTAGTCTCGGCACTACTGTGCTGGCTGTTTCTTTTTATTCCTCACGAAATGATCTCACTTTCAGTGTTGGAGGTTATATTCTCGTGAACAGTTTTCTGTTATTACTTTAATTCTCAGTAAGCTGTTGGCAATTGCTATCAAATTGCTTCATGGATCAATTCTTCCCTCATAGCCCATTATATTTTCCTTTTTTTCTTGTCCTGAGTAAGAAGTTACAAACACATTTGGTTACATTTGGTCAGTGGGCCATAAGCTCTTTACTCCTCTTTAGAACTTACTGCAATAGACTCACATTAGGATTTCTGAATGCCCCATATTTATGGGGCGTTTTCATATGCAGCACCATCCTGCTTTTGTGGAGAAGTCTGTGAGGATTCAATGTTATTTGCTTGAGTATGTAATCAGAAAGTAGTGTAAGCATTCAAGGTGTAGTTGTACTGGTTAAATCCTACTAGTTATTGCAGATTGCAAAACTGGACACAAATTAGTCCTTTCCCTTTGTCCAGGGCACTTGGCAATGTGACTTTGCAGCTCCTTTTGCCAGGAAGTGGGTCTTTTTTCCCCACCTCTTAAATGTGAGCTGGCCCTGTGACTTGCTTTGATCAACAGCATGTGGCAGAAGTCATACACCAGTCCCAAGTCTGGGCTTCAAAGGGCTGTGCTTGCTTCCATTTGCTCTCTAGGAAGCCTGTTTCCCACAGGTGAGCAAGCCCAGACTAGCTTGCTGGAAGATGAGAAGTCACTTGGAGGAGAGCCATGGTGCCCTGGCCTACAATAAACCAGACCCCAGCTGAACTGGCAGCTCACCCCAGATACAGCTAAGCCCAGCCCAAATTACTGACCACAGAGCTAAAAAAAAAATGGTTATTGTTTCAAGCCATTGAATTTTCAGGGTGGCTTACTATACTACAAAAATTAATTGATAAAATCGCCATCTTAGTGGTTCTGCTGGTCCTTGGCATTCTTACTCTATAAATACCACCTTCCAGCTTCTATTCCAAACTAAGATATCCTTGCTGTATGCCTAGCTAGAAAATTAATGAAGATAAGGATCTAGTGCTATATCATTTATGTCTATGATGGTATCAGTCTTCTATTAAAAGACTATGAACGCTCATTATTGCCTGCTGAATATTGGTCAAGCTTATCAACCCAACATTTAAGGCCCTCCACAACTTGGCTTTAGCTTATCCTTTTAGCCTTATATCTGTTTTCTTTCACTCAAAAACATTATTTTTGGACTATCTGACTTATTCTATTTTTTCCCCAAATTACTATGTTTTCCCATCTCCTTGACTTTCCTCGTATTATTTCCACTACCTGAATGTCCTTCCCCTTACCTGTGCATGGTAAAATCCAACATAATTGTCAAAGTCCATTTCAAATGTTATGTTTTTCATGATGCTTTCCTAAAACATCCTGATCAGAAGGGATGGCTCCTTCCTTCTTTCCTTGGAATGCTGAAAGCCCTTGGCTTCTAGCCTTCAGGAGTCACCAAAGGGTTTGGGGTTCCCATTGCTTTGTCTCCTATGATTTTCTGGTATAGGACTGCACCTCTACCACTGTCATCATAGAACCCTCCTGAATGCTCATTGTAGGCTAGACCTTCACATATTAGCTCATTTAGTTCTCTTACCTACCCTATCTGGTGTTATTATTTTCAGTGTATAGGCAATAAAATTGAGGCTCAGACACCTAAGCAATTGGTCTAAGGTTCCACACTCCTGGGTGGCAGGTATAGTATTAAACCTGGGCTTTCACTTTGCCTCTTAGGTCTCCCTCACAGCCCCGTGTGAAGGGACACAGAGCATGGTCAGAACTTTGACCACACATATTGTGCCACAGGGAATCAAATGGAGGGAAGATAACTGCTGAGGAGACACAGTGGGGTAGCTGATCAATAATACTGGGCTATATCAAGACTTGTTTCTTCAACTTCCTTTGGCTAGTCTAGAATGTTCTGAAATATTTTACGAGTTATTATTGCCAGGCAGTGGCTCACCACTATAGATAGTGAATAAGCTTCCTGCTGCTTGCTGATAATTAGAAATTATAATAATAACGAACCCCCCTCTCCATTTCTATTTGTGTAGTCCAGAGATTGACTACGTGACACCCAAGAGGTTGGCTTTAATTATCAGATTTCAATATGGTGGCTGCCTTTCAGCCCAGGTCCTGTGAAGGGTGTCAGTCAGATCCGAAGTGAGAGGGGGAAAGCATGGCTTTGCTGCTCGAAAGGTACAGGTAAGCCTCTCTGCTTTTATTAGAACTGTTACAAGGGTCGACCTTGTTTGTTTCAGAAACCATGATTTACCTTCTCATACACATCAGGAAAGTGGGGTTTTCCCCCCCTAATAGATGTGAGTGGTTTCCTTCTTAAAATAGTAAAACAGAAAAGAACTTGTGTTTTGGTGTTATTAGAAAGTATTCTCGTAAACAGAAGCACTCGGATTCAAGGTTTTTTTTTGTTTGTTTTGGGTTTTTTTTTAAGATTTTTTTTTTATTGGGGAATTGGGGGGATGGGAACAGTGCTGGGAAATTGGGGGAAGGGGAACAGGCAAGTTGCTGTCATTTTGTTCTTCAGTCTAGTTGTGGAGGACGTTGCTTCACTGGCCCAAGTTGGCACCATCATTGC
>NW_017731413.1:2767157-2768572 GCF_001890085.2 Hipposideros armiger | reverse complement strand
ATAGTTAAAATGTCAGTACTACCTAAGGCAATATATAGATTCAATGCAATTCTTATCAAACTACCAAGGACATTTTTCTCAGAAATAGAACATAGAATCCTAAAATTTACATGGAACTATGAAAGACCCTGAATATTCATGACAATCTTGAGACATAAGAACAAAGTGGGAGGTATCACGCTACCCGACATCAAATCATACTACAAGGCCATAGTACTCAAAACAGTATGGTACTGGCATAAAAGCAGACACATAGATCAATGGAACAGAATAGAGAGCCCAGAAATAAACCCACCCATATATGGTCATTTAATCTATGACAATGGAGGCAAGAATTTACATTGGAGTAAAGATAGGCTATTAATAAATGGTGCTGAGAAAATTGGACTGACACATGCAAAATGCAAAAAAATGAAACTGAATCACCTACTTACACCATATACGAGAACAAATTCAAAATGGGTTAAAGACTTAAATGTAAGACCTGAAACCATAAAATTCCTAGAAGACAACATAGGGAGTAAATTTGCAGACATTACCCTCAGTAATATTTTTACTGATATATCTCCTTGGGCAAGGGAAATAAAAGAAAAAATAAATATATGGGGTTACATCAAACTTAAAAGTTTTTCACAGCAAAGGAAATCACCAATAAAACAAAAAGGCAGCCTACTGAATGGGAGAAGATATTTGCCAATGATATATCTGATAGGGGGATAATATCCAAAATTTATAAAACACTCGTGCAACTCAACACCAAAAAAACAAACAACCCAATTAAAAAATGGGCAGAGGATATGAAGAGGCATTTCTCTAAAGAAGACATACAGATGGTCAACAGGCATATGAAAAAATGTTCAATCTCACTAATCATTAGAGAAATGCAAATAAAAACAATGAGATACCACCTCACTCCGGTCAGAATGGCTATCATCAATAAATCAACAAACAAGTGCTGGTGAGGTTGTGGAGAAAAGGGAACCCTGGTGCACTGTTGGTTGGGACTGCAGATTGGAAATGGAAATGAACTACCATATGACCCAGCAATTCCACTCTTGATTATCTATCCAGAGAAACCCAAGACGCTAATTTGAAAAAAATATATGCATCCCTATGTTTATCGCAGCGCTATTTACAATAGCCAAGACTTGGAAACAATGGAAATGCCCATTGGTAGACGACTGGATTAAGAATACTCCATACAATGGAGTATTACTCTGCTATACAGGATAATGAAATCGTACCATTTGAGAAGATATGGATGGACTTAGAGACTATTATGTTAAGTGAAATAAGTCAGTCGGAGAAAGACAAATACTATATGATCTCACTTATATGTGGAATCTAAAAAACTGAATGAATGAACAAAGTTAAAAGAAATAATCTCAGAGATATAGAGGAACAACTGATGGTTG
>NW_017731413.1:2687632-2766862 GCF_001890085.2 Hipposideros armiger | reverse complement strand
ATATATATATATATATATATATATATATATATATAATTGAATATATATATATATAGTCACGGGATGTGGAGTATAGTGTGGGAGTGGAGTCAATGGAATTGTAATAGATATGTATGATATCGGGGGTGGGGAGAGTGGGGTGGCGGATTGGGGGAGGGGATTTGTCACTTTGAGGGGTAAAAAGTATAACTATTGCACTGTGTTGTACAACTGAAACTAATTAAAATAAATAAATAAATAATAAAATACAATAAAAAAATAAAAAAGAAGTAATGAGGCATACTTCACAGTTCCACAGCCGGCTGGGCCGCAGTCTCGGGCACAGTGACCCTGCTATTAATCTTCAGTTTGGTCAGAAGTGTGTCTGCTTGACAGGCAGGGCTTACACCTGAGGTTTCGCAGTAGGAAAGCTTTGTCCTTGAACCCAGGTTCTATAGGATACAGGCTTCCTGACTTACTTGGTGCTCCTACCTCAGGAGTTTCCTGGGTCTCCATCTCAAATGGTCCTCCTCCTGGCCAGAACTTTGGGTGTGGCTACTTCATAACACAGTATGTGTGCCTGGAGGGCCACAGACAGACTCCATTTCACCTAAAGAAATAGCTACCCACTGCAGAAAGCTCTGGGCTACATGCAGATTTTGTTACCACAGAAACAAATTGGGGAAATGGTGACCTGTGCCAAGTTCCCTTTCTGGCTCCTCAAAAGTCTCTGACCCCAGTGGAGTTGCTGATGCCAAATACATTCACAGTTCAATTTGATACAGCAAATATCTGTAGGCACTACGAAGCCCCGACAGTGTGCTAGGCCCAGAGGGGAATTAGACCTGATTTCTGTTCTCCAAAATCTCTCCAAGGATAGGCTATAAATATATGACATTAGAGAGAGAAAAAAAAAAGACAGAGCTAGTAGAACAAACAGCTTCTCATTGTGTTTCCCATGATTTTACTCCATCAGGTTTCATTTGCTTCCTCTTCCCTGACATCACTTTCTCAATTTCCAAAAACAGCAGAGACAACAGTTCGGCCATTTTTCTTTAGCATTTTTTTTGCCAATTACTGTGCTTCACTCTGAACTAATAACCTGCCATTGAAAAACGCTGTTACTGGAGGTTCATGATTAAACTCTTGTGGTGCCTTGCACATAACCAGTACACAGGAAATAGTTACTGAATGGAAGACTTATTTAATATATCAAGGAAGGGTAGCCAAGTGGTTAAGTGCATGTTATTTAATATCAGGATGCCTGAATTTGAAACATGGCTCCCTCATTTACTTGCAGTGACACTATGGGCAAATGTATTTACCTCTCAAAGTCTCTCAGTGTCTTCATCTGTCAATTTAGGATAACAATACTACTATTACTACTACTACTACTATTACTAAATAATAATAATAATAATAATAATAATAATAATAATAATAGTACCTAAACTGAGGGTTGTTATGGGCTTTAAGCAGGGAGCTTAGTATGTAGGACATATTAAGCACTTAATAAACATTATTATTATTACTGTGTTATAATCTTACTGTTCCCAAGCATTACACAAAATGATTTAGCTACATTTTTCTCATTGAATGTTCACAACATAAATTTAGAAATAGGTATTAATATATACTTTTTTATTCCCCAATGGAAAATCAAGACTCAGAGAGATAATTAACTTGTCCAAGGCCATAAAAGAGAGAGACTCAGAAATCTTTTTCCTCAATTCCCAGCAACCACAGAAGGTAAAGGTGTGAGCAAGAAAAGACTCTTTATGAACTTAAAAAGATTTTTAAAAACAATCTGTAAAGTTTGTGGCAGGCTTATTATTGCAGAACTGGCAAAGGTTATTCTACACAACTTAGGTATTCAATAAGTTTGGCTGCCCTTGAAGCGGGATAATTTAAAGCTAAGTTTTCTCTGAAATCTCCTTGCAGGGTGCTAAAGTTATTTTTGATCAAATAAAATACAAGGGTTCTCATTTCTTTTGTTACTGGAACCCCCCACCCCCCTCCCTATCCCCTTCTCAGGCCACTTGTCACACCAAGGACCTGCAGCCAGGTTATAATTTAAGATCTTTTCAGCATCCTCAGAGACATCCAAATTTGGTTCACAGCCCCATTAAGTCTCCCAGTGGGGCACTGAAACCCTAAAATAATAACTCTTTCTGATCAGCTCCCTACCCTCACATTCCAGACAGACACATATGCACACCACAGTGCCTCTCGAGGCCAAGAGTGGCTTTGGCAGGTTGGAGTGGGTTGGAGCTCCTAAGCAATAATATTTCTTATGGCTCTGGAATCTGGAATTTGGTCACTCCTGACCCCTATGACTGTGGGCTTTTCTACAATAGCTTCCTATAAAGGAGATTCCAAGAGGCCCAGCTCCAGGTGGGTCTGGCAGTGATGATGGTAGTAGTTCCCGAAAGCAATGTCTTTCAAGAGCTACTACAGAGTTCATGGACTGACTGTACACGGGGTCGCTCAGGCATGACACCATGCCGACCCTTGGGGAACTCCCCTTTAGTGTAGAACTCATGGCGGCCGCCTCCTTCAGTCTCAGCACCTGCTGCTTTCCTGTACTAGAGGTCATGGACCATTCTCCGGGCAACTGCACCAACCTCCAAACCTCTCAGGTTCTCTGGGGTCTTCAGGTCCACCCTGAGCATCAACCCAGAAGGCAACATCTGCAGAAACTTCTACTGGCAGTGTTGTGAAACCCTCTCTTACAGAACCCCATCTCAGCCTCCAGAACTGCTTAAGTAGTAACTCCTAGTATGAATAATAACGCCAAGTTAATAGAAAAACAGTTATCATTTTTACACACTTTCTACATGCAGGTCCTATGTTAATCTGTTTTGTATTCATCACAATTTTATGATGTAAAAACCCCAATATTCATTTAAGACATGAGGAAATGGAGACCCAGAGAAGCTAAATGACTTGCTCAAAGTTACTGGCTGGTAGGTGGCAGAGCAGGCATTTGAACTAAAATTTATCTGAAAAAGCTCTTGCTTTTAGTCTCAAACTGCCATTTGTTATGTGGTAGGTACCATTCTGTTCTAAGAGCCTCGTATGCATTGCCTCGCATACGGAAAGTGTGGACAGTGGGTGCTGTTCCCACCACCAGTCTTTTTGAGATGGCCCATGTGTCCACTTGCTCAGCCTGAGCTCTCAGAATTCCGGGGAGGCATCCCTCTCTGCTGAAAGTGCCTATCAGGCAACAGCTTAAATTCCGTATCACATCCCCAGCCCCTCCTCTGCTAGCACTCTTCCTGCCACCTCTAGAAAGAAAATCCTACTTATCCCTAAGATATGCAAACCAAACTCCCAATTTTGGCTGACTTAAATTCAGTGAGAACTGGTGACAATGCATTCATCTTACGCCAAATAAACCAATTTGTGGGTCACCCAGAAAGCAAGCTGAAGTCAAATCTAATAACTGGTATGAAACCCCAACTTTGATTATCCATGAATAGAGTATCCATGGCAAATGTTTAATCCCACATGAGGTGACATATGCAAAAAGGCTTTGAAAAGAATCAAATAGTCTACAAATGCCAACTATGATTATTCTTGTCGATGCCATACTCACCCTCCCACTAGGTACGTGCTGAGGAAATATAAAGGACTTCAGGATTAGTCCGAGCCAAGCATAACTGGGAATGTAGACTGTGTAACAGTGAGGCCCAGCAATGCCAGGGAAAAAGCCCTCATACAACACTCAGGAAACCTGGGTGTGAGCCCTGACCTTGCCATTAACAAGGTGGGGAAACTTTAGCAAGCCACTGGCCTTCTCTGATCTTTGATTTAATTCAATAATAACATATATATATATATATATATATATATATATATATATATATGATAAGATATATAAGATAAGATTCCAATTACTATCAATTGATTTATACTCACTCCAAGCCATGTATTTTTCTAAGAGCTTTATGTACAATAGTTCATTTGATTCTCACAGCAGTTCTTGTGCTATTAACATCACCATTTTACAGATGCATAAACAGAGGCCCAGAGATATTAAATGACTTATCTTTGGCTTCATATCAAGTAATTAAGGAAGACAGTATTTGTATCTAAGCCAAATTCTATTTTGCTATTCATTGCAAAATCGAGTGGAAATGATTGAGTGGCTATTTGTGCCCTGTTTTTATTTAATTTGCAGAATTACCTGTGGTTAGATTTAAAATTCCTTTAAAAGGGGGAAGAATCTTGTTAGAATCCCAAAGAGAACAAATAGACTCCTAATAAGTAAAGCAGGCACATGATTGATTATGACATTTTCCTAATACATGAGTTATGCTTGCTTTCTCTTTAGAAAATGCTTTTCAGACTGAGGGCATTGTTACCAGAAGAGACTATCATGGAAGATAGTCTTGACTCCTTGTGTTACACTTAGTGATTGAGCATCCTCTCTTTCTCCTTCTAGACTGACTTCTTTATGTAAAGTACTGGAACTCATCTACATCCTGAGCACCTATTACAGTGCTTGTCACATAATAGATCAACATTCAATGGCAGAATGAATGGATATGTGTTTGTAGGATGAATGAATGTATAAATGAATGAATGTCTGGCTCCTTGACCTTATAATTCTTTGTTCTTCCTAAAGCTAAATGACTCCTTGGTAGAGCTAAAAGACTAATCTTGTCCTTTGTCCCTAAGAAACCTAGTTCAGCAGCTCAGGTATTGAGTTAACCTTGGTACTCATGTGTCTTGGCTGTTATAGATCTCCGTCTTGCTTCTTATAAAAGAATGGTGGACATTTGTTGGCGTACCAGAATCCATGTTACCTTCTTTCAGAAACATCGGCTCCCTATTCTCAGTTCATGTGATTAGACTGAGTCCAAATCCTTTTTCCCCTCCAGTTTGAGGAGTGAACCCAGGGCCCAGGTATGAACAATCAGTATACTTCATCCTCTGCTTAGTTCATAAAAGAACAAACACATCACTCACACTGCCCCCAGTGAATTTCAGGACTTTTGTTCAGCCAATAAAGAAAAACAAGCTCTTCTCTACTAGTAACATTAAACTAGTTCAATGTAAGCCTATAGCTGTTGGTGGCCATCCTGCTACTGTAGAGAGTAGCCTGCCTGAGAATGAAGCCAAGTTAGGAAGAGTTGTGTCAAGAAATGAAGAGATAGAGGTCTTCTTGACAATACAATTTACATACTATTTAAAAATTTATCTATGCTTGGAGACAAGTCTGCTATTGGAATTTCAGTTATGTAATCCAACAAACTCAGCCCTCTCCTGTGTGTGTGTGTGTGTGTGTGTGTGTGTGTGTGTGTGTGTGTGTGTGTAATATGACCACCAGCTTGGACTGCTGTATAATCCATCCCCATGTTTTTTGAGTACTATGCTTTAAGGGTCTAACCTAATTTGCTTCTACTATGGTATACAGACAGCTGTTCGGACCAGTATCTGCCCCATGATGGTGGTTGTATATAGTCACTAGGCCTTTGTTCTCCAAGTGTGGGACTGTTCTATTGTTAACAGCGTCCTGAAGATGCTGTTTTGACACATGTTAATGGAAAAAAACTGGTGGTTTTCAGTTCAAGATACAGTAGTATGGCTTAATAAGAGACATTGGACTCAGGTAAAGCTGGGTTTATAGCTGAGAGGCTATATAACCTTAGGCAAATTGCTTTATCTCCATGAAACTCAGCTCTCTTGGCTATAAAATGGAGATAAAAATGTCCACATTGCAAGGAATTAGATAAGATTTGTAAAGTGCATAGAGCTTAGCAATAAATAGTAAATGCTCCATAAATGGTAGCTATTACATTATTTTTTTATAAGTCTTAAAGGCAATCTACAAAAAAAAAAAAGAGGCCACTCTGGCCCCCTTCAAAGCTGTATACTGACTGTTGTATAAAAAACAGATACCAAGTATACTTGGAAAGAAAACACTACCATAAAGAAAAACCCTTACAGCAGATTGTATGATTACTAAGAATTTCAGAAACTAAAGGTGATCAGGCATATATTGTTGTGTAATGTGGACTTCAGAAAGAAATCAAAACACTCTGAGGGTTTTCTTTTTAATTGAGAGCATTTGGGCAAAACAATAAAAAATCTTAAAATTCATAAGGCACCAAATATTTTACATGAATCCAAACAAATATGGGAACTCATTTTAGATTTCATTAAAAAGGATTAGAGAAATATGGGTAGGACCTCTTGATATGAAACCAGCTAAATCAAATGTCACAAGTAAATAAATAAGTGGAGGGGTTTATTACAACAATTTATTTACACATATATGATAGCGTATTATGAAATTTTAAAAAAGCAAGTATATAATATAGTAGGAGACAAAAACTGTCTCTGTGCAATCTTTTTTGAATAGAAAAAGTAAAGATAAAATGGAGGGAAAAAACCAAAATAATTGTGGTAGAAAAGAAATATTAAGGAAAATATATTGGTATACTGAGAGGCAATATTTACAGGCATGAAGGACCTTAGAGAAAAAACAAAGTGTGGTTGGCAGAGGCAGTAAAATGTAATGAAGGGGAAAAGACTATGCCACCCCAAAATATGCCATGTTAGCGTATTGACTGCTTTGAATTAAATTACTTAAGAAAAAGCCAGTACAGAAAGGACACTCTGACCCTTCTTTCTGCCCTCGCAAGCAGGAAGTATATCTTCTGTGTGAAAGGAACCCTACCTAAACCAAGAGGGTAGAAAGCATCTTTATCACCAGAGGCAGGGAATTTAGGGCCAACAAGGCTGTATAAACAAAACTTGTTACTTCGCTAATGTATTACCCCAAGCCCCAACTCCTTTGTATTGTCAGCTCTTTACAAATTTATTGTTTTTTGTTTTATTTTCTAAAAGATATGAAAACTGCCTGCTTCGGTCACTTCTTTGAGCCTTATATTTCTATGGGCTCCTGTACATACAAAATTAAATGTGTTTTCTCCTGTTAACCTGTCTTATGTCAACTTAACTATTAAACCAGCCGAGGAACCTAGAAGAGAAGAAGGGAAAGGTTTTCCTCCCCTAAGTAATTAAGTAACTCAAGACCAAGTTGCTTTATTGGGACCCGTGGACTTGCTTGGGAAGGAACTCGCTGACTTGGAGAATGGGTTAAGTGGAATGGAAAAAGGGATCCAAGTTTGAAAAAGGACAAAGTAGTAATAAAAGAAAGCCCACATAAATAATAACATCAAGCCCACAGGGTCAAGTTTAATCAGTGGAGTGAAGATGGAGAGAATCTGAAAGAGCAAGAGAAAGGTGGCAAAGAATACTAAGATGGGAAAGAGCGGGGAGGAACCGAAGATTTAAGAAGCAGGTAGTGGTGTACGGACAGGAGGAAGATTTTTGAGTCACTCTAGCATTTCCCCAAAATTCTTTTCAGCAGGACACAAGACTAATTGGGTATTTGCGGGTGTTCAGCATAAAGATGGAAGTGTCTATGGTCAGATACATTAAGATGGGTTAAGTAGGTTTCTTCATGCAGGACTTTCTCAGAGCTTATTTATGTATTGTGGAGTGAATATCTAAAAGAAAAGTAGAAGAATAAACAACATAGCCATTTACCAAAATAATTTTTCAGGGAGTTGGTGTGGGTGGGGAGGGTAGAAGAAAATAAACTCATAACTTTTTCATTCTAATCAGAGTTTCTCTCATTTGAGGGAGATGCAGGAATCAAACACACTGCTGAGATAATGTTTCACCCTGCCTACTTTTTGGCCCTTGGGGAAATGGTCCACCACTGATCACAGCATTATCATGGCAGCGTAGTACCGATCCTTCATCCTTCGGGTGCTCCCACATCCGGGTTTCCATAACACCATGGCCACTGCGACAAGATTTGAAAGTGACTCTGAGTGCCTCACATGCCGCCAGCTTCCTCACCATGTCCACACAGCATGTACACCAAATCCCTTCCTTGTCAATATATTTCTGTTTTTATATGTACCTCTGTACATCCCATCATTTACTCTAGTAAGCCTTAATGTATTAATAAATTTAACAAATGTGTCGAAATTCAGACCTCATGGTTTAACACCACTGACAACAAAAATCTTTTTTCTAGTTTCTCAGAGTTGGATTTTCCCAAATAATTGATTGCCTTGTGGAGTGGGGGGCAGGAGGGGGGGAGGAATGAACAGTGGGCACCCTTGTTGGAACCCCACTGATTAAGGCACTGAGATGAGGACTTTGCAATCAAAACCGATCTCCTTTTTCAAATGAGGCTGAGTTCTACCCCTGTTGCCTTTGGCCCTCTCCATCGTCCCTGTAAATGTCACATCTGCTCACATTACTCAATATGTTTTGCATAGGTCAAGATGTTTCCCAAGCGCAGCTGAGGACAGATAAAGTCGGAGGATTCATCATCTTTATAGATGTTGAATGTGCTCAGTGTTAGAAAAAAAAAGCCACAAAGAATTGTCTTTAAAGAACAGTGTGTGAAATCCACTAGCCCCAGGAATTTAGTCCTAAGAAATATTTTGAATGCCGTCCTGGGGCTCCTTTAGTGGCATCAGAGAAGGGTGATGACTAAATGGTGAAAACCACTTGCTAATAATCACACAGCGGCGGCTGTGTAATTATTATTATTTTGTTTACTCTTAAGCATAAATGTCCATCAGGTATGCACATTCAATGCTGCAGATGCTGATAGATCAATCTAGATTATTGGATGGGAGCTTGACCCAACAGATGAGTACAATTGTGCCTCAGTACCAGTGGAAGATTGGTTCCAGAACCCCTATGGATACCAAAATCCATGATGCTCTAGTCCCTTATATAAAATACTATAGTATTTGCATATAACATATTATACATTTACTATAGGCTACAGCAGAGTAAGCTTACACATCACTTCATTTGCGTGCATCCAGTGTAGTGCTCAGTGGATGCCAAATTTAAGCTTTGCTTTTTGGAAATTTCTGAGATTTTTTCCCCCCAATATTTTCAATCACAATTGGTCGAATACCTGGATGTAACTCCCGCAGATATGGAGGGCTAGCTGGACTGCTAAATTCATGCAACGCTCCATGTCTAGTGTGTGTTTCAGTAGGAAAGTTATCCTTGAATCCTTTTCTACTCCCCACGAAAACTTGTAATTGGTAGGTTGTGTTCAAATCATAGTCTAAGTTTTGTTTGCTCAGTTAACTCTCCCAAGATATCTATTTTGAACAGAAATAGCAAGAATAGGAGGCGAATGTTTTGCCTAGAGAATTAATCTAAGAACCCAAACAGAATCCTTTCCAGAGGCAAGAAAATTGACAGAAAATGATGGGTGAGACACAGCTTGCTGTCAGAGTAATCATCTTTAGTTGTGGGAGGGGTGGTGGAGGGTGAGAATGATCACCATTAAATGAAACAGGTATCACAGAGAACGCATTTCTGGGAACACATTTTGATGGAGAGGCCTCATCAACCACCAAATCTCTCGGAAGCTTTGCAAGGATCATTCTGCAAATGGCCATTGCGGTCTGGATTTCATCATTTCACATTTGCACCTTGAAGCTTTTAAGGGCCATTAGAACCTAAATACTGCCCCATCAACAAAACTCGGCCTAAAAGGGGTTGTTGCCAGCAGCCAGATAGCCCGTGGAAGGCTCGGCCTTCCACCGTTCTTAAACAGGTAAATACTTTTGCTTATGAGAGAATACAATGATCTGGGAATACCAGTGCTCTAAAACCCTGACAGTGTCCACAAGCAGTTGAAAATTTGACACTGGCTCTCTTGACAGTCTTATGATAGCATCACTGTCCCTCAGGGTGGGCTTGAATATCAGAGTTCTCATCTTTTGAAAAGTTTGCATAATGCAGGACATTAAAATTAAGGCTGGTGTTTACTGCTCATTTCTTACATAGATATTCCCAGATTCCCAGTGAGATATTATTTCCTTTGGAAAAGCTTTCTGTCCCTGCCACTTACTGAATGCAATCAGATAGCATTGTGTGGGCTGGCATACCAATTAGAGGCCTTGTCCAGGTTACTGTGAAGCCTTCCCTCTGAAACTCCGTGGCACATCTGCACATAAACAGATACAGAGAAGAGAGAGCCCAATTCCCATTAAAACCTGGAGACTGTTTCTGTTCTTAAAATTACACGTGTACATATACTTAAGGTGGAAGGCAAAATAGTCATAAAGCATGGTGAATACAAGAAGATTAATGAGGAAAAGAATCTGACCAAAATATTTAATTAGGATCCAATGGCCTGAACCTATTATCTTGTATTATTATACATCTTGTCATTAACCAAATCTGTACCTAAACGGTGGGCATTTGTCTTCATTATGTAGTACAATGACATAATGAGCAGGTTCCAAACAACGAATAACTTCCCTGAAATTATCACAAACCTGGAGACTGGTAAACGTTTCTATTTCGATTCAATGGGGTCTAGTAGCTAAGGCTCAGCCTGCTTTGAGAGATGAAGCAAGAAGAATTCTGTGTTTAAAATTGTGGGTAGGCACATGAAACCAAGGCGTCTTATAGTTGACATTCAATGAACTTGCCATCAGAGGCCCAGGGGCCTGTCTCTGCTGTGAACTTACAATCAGACCTTATTGGAATATAGTTTCCTCACCTGTCAGACATGATGAATCCTTCATCTCAAAGGTCCCTTCTAATAGCCTGTGTTCAAGAAAATAAGAATTGTTAATTCTTGTTTGGGGTCTAGTTTAACTGATTTTCAGGAAGCCATTCTTCATTCAATCATTTGTTCATTCACTAAACATCTATTGAATATCAATAGAATGCCAACTGATACTTCAAGTACGAATGATTCAGAGATACAATTTCTGCCCATAAGCGAGTTCTGTGGCTTCCAGTCCCAACTGCACATTAGATCAACTGGGAAAATGTTGTAAAACCCTAATGCCTGGGCCCTGGCCTCAGGGATCCCAATTACATTGGTTTGCCAGAGGACTCCATTTTAAAGTGTAGCCTGGTTTTAGAAAGTCCTCATCTAGACGAAGATGCAGAAATTATGTTATATTGTAGTGTTAGGCCTGGTATCTTTTAAAGAAACACTTTCCACTCACTGAGAGAATGAACAGAGGACAGAGGAAGTTCTCTTGCAGGAAGTAACATCTGAGATCGATTTTAGAGGATGAGCAAGAGTTAAGCTGGCTGAGAGAGAAAGCAAATGTATTCCGGAAGAGACAGCTGCACACACTGTTGCAGAGACATGAGACAGCACGGAGATGCCCAGAATCTCAAAAAGTTTCGTATCACTCAAAGCACAGGGGAAAAGGCTCAGCAGATGAAGTTTAGGAACAAAGCTTTTTGGTATAAACTACTAATTTTTCCCCAATATCCCTTAGCTGTAGGGAGGGCGCATGGCTACCCAATTAGCAACCACGTCCCTCATTTCCCTGGCAACTAGGTATGGCCATATAACTAAATTTTGCCCAGTAGGGATGTGACTAGAAATGATGCGAACAATTTCTAAGTCTCATCCTCAGGAAGAAAAATCTGCTTGCTTCCACTTCCTTTTTCTCCCTTCCCATGAGCTGATATAAAAATAGTGCATGAACCATGTTGGTCAACAGCAACCCAGGGAATGAGAGATCAATAAAACAGAAGAAATCCCTACTCCGAGTGACATGTGGATCACCCACCAGCTTGGACTTATACCCCAAGAGAGAAATACAACTTTTATTTTGCTTGAGAGACTATTTGATAATCTTTATTACAGTAGTATAGACTATTCCCTAATTAATATACCACTAGAAGTTTACTTTTCTATGAAGAAATAAATTATTACTTTTGCAGGAGTGGCTTTTATAAACATCTGCTCTTGTAGAAAGTATAACATGGGATTTTTAAAATAAAATCTAAGTCAGGGAACATATTCTCTGAATGATAATTTTTGATAAACCACCCTCTTGCTTTCAATACAGTTTTAGTATATCTAACATGTGCTAGTATTTTTAAATACATCAAAATTATAAATATTTTTTATTCAACAACCAAATCTGTCTGTAGTTGATTAAGGCCCAGCTATAATTTCAAAGATCTGTATTGTTGGAATGGGGCTGGAGTTGGCCTTTTGCTTAATATGCTGGAATATGATTTTAGTGTGCAATTCTCAGCCTTCAGGGTAATACAAGCTCTCAGACACTTTATTGGGTTTTGATTGAGAATATTTGCAGGAGCAATTTCCAAGGGAACATTTAGGTGATATGCCTCAGGAGGCTGCAGAGCTAGCTGCAATCTCAGGTCCCAAGGGGAAGGAAATAACCAGTGGAAACATGACTATTACTGAGGAAATAGATCTTCCTGACAGCACATAAATCAGAAGTTCTGACCAGACATGGCAATAAAAATGCCCTTGGTTGTTCTATGAGACCAGAGGTGTTAACATCATCAGGACAGGATAGCAAAGAAAACTGGTATGAGTGCCAGAGACCTCGCTCCTACTTCACTCTGTGTCAGTCATAGACCTGCTTGCAAACACTGGGTAATCGGTGTAGTCGGTCAAGTGGGTCATGGGGCCTGTCTTCCCAACTGATGCTGGTGGCTGCCTTCATTTCTCCAGGGCTGAGTGTCCTCATTCAGTTTTGCTCCTAGGACTGTATCTGTGTTGAGGATCCTCTCCCTACCATCTCCTATTCTTCCAGGCTCTTCGCTGTTGCCCTGGTTCATAGTCCCATAATCTTGTATCTGAGTGACAGCAGCAATTGGCTCCTAATTGGCTTCCACCCTCCCTTGGTTCTCTTCCCTGTTACTTCATACAATAGCCAGAGACCCCACAAGAGCACAAATCTGACCATGCTGCTCCCTTGCTCCAGCCCTCCCATGTCTTCTGTTTGCCCACTGAATCCTTATGGGACCAAGTCTGCCAACTTCCTACAATTCCCTTGGTCTTACTCCCCATTCTCCTTCCCCAAGATTAGTAGATGTATTGCTTCTGCTTGTCTTTTACAGCAGATGATACCATTTTCATTGCAGTGGGAGTAGGGAGACACTCCAGCTCCTCAGGGCACCTCTGATCCCAGAATTCTCTCTTTGCTCCTATTTTCCCCAGCTCTTGAGGAGCAGAATTTCTGCATGGTACATGTAGCCAGAGAGTTCAGTTGCTTTTAGCATACTTGTAAATGGCTTCTCACCATTCAAGGTGCTTCTGCTCTCAGGGTAAAAAATCAGATTGGCTGTGGATGGTTGTAATGATATAACCTGCAAGTGACAGTGGATGCTACTTTCACATGAGGTATGGTTCTTAGGAGGATTAATAAGTCTTCTCCCAAAACACACACACACACACACACACACACACACACACACACACACACACACACACACACCATTCTTAAACCTAGGGCAGCATTATTAAACAAGACAATATTACATGGAGTGAGGGAAATGGAGTGTTGAAAAAAGAAGACGGGAGAGAATGAGAATGGCCCTGGAAGGTAATTGAAGAGACTGAGACACACTTTGAAACTTTTCACAGTTTTGCCAAGAGCTGACCCTGGGTCCAGGCAGTTGTGGTCAACAGCCAGAGCTGGTTGGGTTTTGGTGGCTTCGGGATCGGTGACTGCAAAGATGTCTAACGTTTGTAATAGTCGATGTGAAAACCCTCTAAGGAGTTAGGATTCTTAGTGAATAGTCCTCTTTCTTTGGATTTCTTGAGAAATGAGGAAGCAAGACACTGAAATGAAAGAGGACTACCCTGAAGCTAAGACAAATTGGTGTTCAGTCTCCCCTTTCCCATTTGTTACTTGGGTGCCCTTAGATCAGTTGTTTATCTTCCCTGAGCCTCAGTTTACTTAATGGTAAACATGGGAACACAGACACCTACTTACCAGGCTACCATGAGCCTCAACAGGATAAGGCTGTTTAATTGCCAGTATTGAACCAGCACATGGAGGTGATCAACAGATACTTTACCTCACCTCTTCTGAGCAGTAATCCCATTCATGTTGAATGATAGAAGGATTATTTGCCTTATTTCTCACAGGGCTGTTAGGATCAAATAATGTATACTGAAAGATCATTGTACTTTATAAAGTACTGTATAACGAAGCCAGATTTTTTGTTGTTTGTTTGTTTGTTTGTTTATTTATTTATTTATTTTTAAGATTTTTTTTTAATTGGGGAATTGGGGGGATGGTAACAGTCCCGGGGAATTGGAGGAAGGGGAACAGACAAGTTGTTGTTGTTTTGTTCTTCAATCTAGTTGTGGAGGACGTTGCTTCACTGTCCCAAGTTGGCACCATCATTGCGCTCTTCCCGGGGAGGCAGATCAGTCGTCGGCTTCTGGACCACCACTCACTGAGGCTGCTGGCCACTCACACTGACAGCTGGCTACACATGGCAGCCCATGGCAACCCACTGCCACAGGGGCTGCAGCCTACACCATTGCCGGTGACCCACAGCAGCCCAGCTGCTGGCTAAGCTGTTCGGCGTCCTAGCTGTGGAGGGCAGTGTCACTGGCCCTCATATGTGGGATCCGAACTGGGGCCCTCTGGCGTCCCAAGCCAGCTCTTAACCATTGCGCCACTCGGCCAGCCCTTTTGTTGTTTATTTGTTAATTATTGTTGTGATTCTTATCATGATTATTTATGGAGACCTGAAACTTAATATTCTGCTTTTAAAAGGTTAGTGATCCTTAGTGTAAGAACTGCAGATACCTGGTTCATGGTCAATACATGTCACTTCTGGGAGCTAGCCCACCATATTGAAGAGAAAGGAGAAAACCAATGTCTGAAAATGGATTGGAAGTGCCCTGGGAAGAAGAGTGAATGGAGACTTAGTAGGTTTGTACCTGGCCTTTGCTCTACAGCCTATGGATCTCAGATAACAGGAAAAAGCTCAGAGCTGCTTTGCTGGAGTAGGGTGAGGGTGAAATCATAACATAGCATCACTCTTACATGCCGGTAGTCACTATCTGGTGAACTTCTACTCCACCTCTAAACTCAACTCAAGCATCACCTATTTTATATGGGTTTGGTTCTCTCTTCTCTATGCGCTCACAGCACCCCACGCTTACCTGTATTCATGCAGCTATCATGCTACATTATACTCCATCCCTCCACCCATCCATCTATCCATTCATTCATCCATTATTCAGTAAATATCTATTGCATGTCTCTCCTGGGCCAGGCACTGTGCTAAGTACTGAAGTCATACAGTTGGTTCACTCACCTATTTCCTCCACTCATCTAAGAGTTTTGTGACCTTTGTTTATTCATGTCTATATCCTTGTGGCTTAACCCAGGGCCTGATACATAATAGGTACTCAGGAGATGGTATGGCATGGTGATTGAGAGCTTGGCAAGTTCTACACAAGTTGCTTAAGCCTTAAACCTCATTTTTCTCATCCATTAAATAATACCTACCCCTATGTTTTCTGTAAGGATAAAAACAAGATACCTAATACACTTAGAAAGGTACCTAGGATCTAGTAAGTGCTATATAAATGATAGCCATAATCATAATTGATAAATTACTTAGGCTTACACTTTCAGGCATAGGAGACTGACCTATCACAATGGATGGGGGGAGCTCAGTCATTTTTGTCCTCCTTTCTTCCATCCCTCCCCACTTTCCCCTCATCGCCAATCCCCTCATGACTACATACATATACAGCATCTTCTGTGTCCCTCTCGCCCCAGGGCTCAGCTATAGGATAGAATTTGCTCAAGTCTCTGACAGGCCTCCCCAGTACCAGGAGTCATCTGTCCAATTCTTAGCAACTTTGTTTCTCTTTCTGTTGTTACGTCAAGGAGTTGCAGTGTCCCAAGGGGCAAAACTCATATCTGAGCACAAAACACTTCACTTTAGAAGCAATACTGAAACTGTCTGGCCCCGAACAATGTTCCTTTTCCCAGGATTAATGTTCTCTTTTCATAACTGCTGATCAAATTAAGACTACAATGTTGAGAAAGCAGAGTATGGCAGAGAGGAAAGGACAGAGTACAGAGAATTCTCCCCATCCTCCACCCCCTACAGAGCCAACCACACAAGGCTTGAAGCTAAAATAAAATTAAAGGTGAAGAGAAAGAAAAGGATCAAACTGATTACGTGCTGGTATGCAGTTTAGAAAATCAGTTTAACTGAAGTTAAAAAATAATAATAATAAGTGCTGTGATAGTTCGTGTGATTAGATTTTAAAATTCATCTCCTCACCTAGAATCTGCTTTGTCACTCTGCTGTCCCCCGTCTGGTTTCCAAGTCATCCTGATGCTGAATCAATAGTTTCTGAATCTGTCTCTTACTTACCTCCTTGGCCAGAGAGAGTCACTGTAATGCTCAGCTAATGACAGTCACGATTCCAGAGTCACCAGGAATAATCTTAACCGAAAACATCGGCTTCAGGTAAGTCAAATCCAGATCCATTCCTTTTGAATTAGGTGGCTTTGGGCAAGTTTTTGAACTTCTCTGAGCATGTTTCCCTATCTGTAAAATATGTATAATAACCCCTACCTCACGATGTAGTTATGAATAGTGCACAAGGTGTAAATGGCCCAGCACGTAGTACCTACTCCACATTGGATAGCTTCTTTCTCCTTAACACCTGAAGATGTTATTTTTGTTTTTGTTTTGAACTTGAAAGACACAAATCTCCATGAAAAGGGTAACTTTTAAAACTATTATTAGTCATTTGCTCCTGAATGTGTTTCAGATTATTTTTTTCTGAATACAGTCTTCAATAGAGGAGATGGCATGTGATGGACACAAGCGTGAGATCTTTGGGAGAAGAAGACTTGGAGTGTGGAAGAATTACAGAATCATGAGTCCAGAAACCTCAAGACAATCATACCTCCTTCAAAAACTTTTCAATGCCTGGTACTTCCTACCTCCCTCCTTCTCTCCCGCCTTTTCTCCTTCCTTCTTTCTTTCTTTCCTTCTTTCCTTCCTTCCTTCCTCCCTTCCTTCCTTCTTCCATTCCTTCCTTCCTTCTTTTCTTTCTTTTTAAATTTTAATTTGCAAATGATGTGGCCAAATTGTACAAGGAAATGAGTGAGAAGTCCAAAAAAGTGATCTGTTCTCTGAACACAGTATTGAAAGTGTCATAGGGTTATTGGATATAGTAGCTGTCAGCAGACCTATGTTTTGAAGCCTTGGGTATTTTTCTGCTTCTTGTCTCTTTGGGCATTTTTCAAATGCTAAAGGGAGAAACATATACAAACACACACACACACACACACACACACACACACACACACACACATACTCACACACAAAACATGCACACAACATGATGTATGACTCCATTTATCGAGTCCTTACTATAGACCAGCTAGTTACACACATTATAATTTAATTCCCATAACTCACGAATGAATTAGGTTTATTTTAACTAAAATTTTCAGAAATCTAATTCCAACAACTCAATATAAAAGGAGAATTTATTGACTTACAGGACCAGAATGTCTAGAGCTATAGCAGGATCCAGGGAGTTAAATCTGTCTTTCTGCAGTTCCCTTCCCTTATTGTCTGTTAGGTTCATGCTCGTGCAGGCTTTCTCCAAGGCATCTGGCAGCTTCAAGTCTACTTCTGGTCAGTTCAGTTATTCCAGCACCCAGCTATCATTTTTCCTAATAATTCCCTGAAGTATCTTCAGTAGGAGTCTCATTGTCCCAGTCTGTGTCACATGCATGACCTTAAAACAGCTCCTATGGCCAAGGGTTGCAGTACTCTTAAAGTTCAGGTGCAGATTTGAAGTATAATGTGTATTCCTTCAATGATAACTCAAGTTCTGTTATCATAAGAGTAGAAATGGATGCTCAAGCTGGTGAAAACAAGAGTCCACTGCAGCACTCTAAGAGGTAAGAATTATTGTCCTTGTTTTGCAGATGAAGAAACTGAAGGTTAAAGAGATGAAGTGAATTGCTCAAGGTCCCAGAGCTGGAGAATGACAGAGCTCGGACTCGAGCTGACATCTGCCAATTTCAGGGCTTCTACTTTTATACAGGGCTATGCTGCGTAAACTAGAGGTTAACGCTGAATGAAGCAGTGAAGTATTAGACAGTCTGTAGATTAAGAAAACTCATTTTTGCTTGTTTCTAAAGACAATATAAAATGAGTGTTCCTTCCCTCCTCCATCTTGATCCATCTCTCTCATTTCTTCCTTCTGGACAGATAATGGCTCATCCCATCTACACTTTTTGACAGGCAGAGGCTTTATGCAAATGAGTTATTATTAATAAATTGGGGGGCATATTTATCTGCTTCCAGCTTTGAAAAAAAAAGAAGAAAGCAAGAAATTCTTCTCAGCAAAGTCAGCCTTGTCAAACTGAAATGTATGGAAATCTGTGTGGCAGCCAGGGGTCCATGGTGGGGATAGATTTTATTATTTATTTATTTATTTCTACATTTGTGTTAAGGTCAGTGTATTCATTTCACAGTAGGGAAGGATGAATTCTGACATTTTTATAAGGGTGATTGATTGGTTTGTGTCCATTTGTGAGACTCAACATGGCAAGAGGCCATGGCTAATGGAAAAGGAGGGGGAAAAGAAAACCCAAAACAACTATTTTTGTCAGCTATCCAGAAACATTGGACATAGACGCAGATCTAAGAAGATAGAAAGTGTTTGGCACACATTAATTAAAGTACAAAGGGAAAGATATTGGCAAAGATTTCATCTGGAATGTGCATCCTAGCTGCCTTGAGAAAAAGTTGTCTGTCTCTCATGAGCCTCCTACCCTTTGCTTATAAGGCTTTTGTGTTAGTCCCAAGGAAGCATTACCAAAGAATAAAATTCTCACAGAAGAGCAATGTGCTAGACCTTCTGCCTGGAGCCCTCCTGCCCATACTCATGGTGGTCTCTATTTAAGTTCACCTTACATGGATCTTCCTTTGGGGGTTGGAGCTCCCTTAGCCCCCAGACTAACACTGTATAACCTGACCTTTGGCCTCTAGATGATGGTAATCAGAGCACTGGTAACTGCTTATTCAGTGGTTGTCTTCCTAGATAGACTCTAAGTCTGATGAGGCTAAGGGGCCTGTTATCTACTCTTCATTGTATGGCATGTGCCCAACTAGGGCATAATATTTGTAGTAGGTTCTTTTGTACTGGACTCAGCCATTCAATTACCAATGTTGTAACTGGATAATTGTAAGATGCCCTGTAACATTAATCATCAGGAAACTTTGAAAAGTTACAGGTTTATTACTTACAAGATCTGGAAATTATACATCACACCTGGTACTACACAATGAGGTTGTGGATATGTATAGATAGAGCTCACAAGCCTGGGCCTAGGGTTCTGCTTTTATTAGAATTGAGCCCAGAATTTGAGGATTTCTAGGCTTACTCTTTATTGGTGAATTTAAAAAGTAAGAGAGGAAATTTAAAACATGAGAACAGAAAACAAACAAGTAGCCCCAATGGTCAGTTATTGAAATCAACCAAGATCTCTAAAACAAAGAAGCCTCAGTGATGGAGACTGCCTGGTACTTTACCTAGTTCTGTGGCTGACAAGTGAATGAATGAATGAATGAATGAATGAATGTTTTTTAAGCCATTCAATGTCTGCCTTTTGAGCTGTAGCATACAGCCATGCTTTGAGGAGATATGCCCTGGTTGATAGTACTCAACCACACTCTGGCACCATGGATGAGGAAAGGGTTCTTTATTAAATAGACATTAGTTTTAGAGAGCCCAAAGAACCAACACATGAGTGCTTCTTATTTGGTTAGGTCATTACTAAAGAATATGCAGAAGTAATGAGATTAGCATAGTGTGCTGTTATAGTACTGCTCTAAACACCAATGTCTTCCCTTTCCACCAGGGATGAGAGCAAACTTCATCTAAATTAGTATGCTTATAGGTTATTGGTAGGGATCATGAACATTTAACTGGAAAGCATTTCTCTATAAAAACAGAATACTGCTCCTTGGTGATTCACCACATTTGTTCTGTGATGACTTCACCAACTTTTTAACTGCATGGAAGCTTCCATGTTGACACCAGAACTGCTTATTCCCGTGAAGCCATGTTCACACTGGGTTCGCATTGGGCTTTGCTTTAGAGCACTTGAAGTCAGAAGACCTCTGTGTGAATGTCAACACTGGTCCTCTCAAAATCCTAAAGCTGACCATTTCAATGGTGATGGTCCCAGGTTTGAACATTCCGTGATGTCATTTCCATGGGGTGAGGAGGTGGAAATCACTTGGTTTCATTGGCTGGACAAGCCGTTCCTGGAATACTTAATAGGTTACATTGTCCAGGGATTCACTGGGGTCAATTATGCCTAGAAAAGCAGCCTCATAGGTTGCGTTTTCTGTTTTGGGATTTATCTTGCATGCTATTATAAAGAAATGCAATTATTAACTTAAGGATGTTTCCTGACCACTTATCACTCTCTTCCCCTAAAGAAATTCTGGTTTTATGGTTCAGTATTTTTCCTTTCTCTCTTTGTTTTCCTAGGCATAGTGGAGATAGGTCTATCTATGGTCACAAGTCCTGCACCCTGGGCCACTGCCCACAGAGGAAACCGATTGCTAATTAGCACCTTTGTGCAGGCCTGTGGACAGGCTGCTGTGTTTTTTTACTGCTTTCATCCCTTTGGCAAACATCCCTGGAAGGCTGGTCATAAATGCTAATGAAATCGCAATTTCTGTTGGAAGATGAAGTCCCAGAACATTTGAAAGCTCAAAAACTCTCTTTGCTATGTGGCGCATTGTTATATATATATTAATATGCTTTTGAAACCGGCTTTTGTATATAATGTAATATCTATTTAAAGAGCATTCATCCCCAAATAAGGCATTGCCTGTGACATTTCTCACTTTTATACCATCAGCAGGGACAAGTCATTCTAATCACATGGTGTGGGTAGAATATATTATAGTATCTTCATCCTTTGAGTTTCAAGGTATTTTGGTGATAAGAACTACACAAATACATATGCAGATAGATGAAAACTGTCAATCTCTCAAGAGGAATATAAATATGAATACCTAAAAGAATATGATACAACTCTTTCAAGTGGTACGCTTTCTTAGAGCTATGGCTTTGATGAAATGCAGCACACACCCAAAAGAGAAAACTGAACACAAGGAACAATCAATATAAGAACTGCCAACATTTTGCATTTAATATAATCTTCTCAGTAAGCAAGTCAATTTACTTTCTGACCTCTAGCAAAAATGTCAAGGGCATCAGGCCTAAAGCTCACACAGCCACCCTAAGACTCCATTTGAGGCTCTGCGGGGGAGAAAAAGATGCCCTAGTTCATAAATGACTACAACATTGGCTGAGCACTCTCTGAAGAGTGAAGTGGTTTTGATTACCTCTCCATCATTTTTAATTCCAGCTTGCTGGTCTATTTTAATTTTGTGGTTGTCGTTGCTCCTTCACAGCCCTGTATCCTCACTTTATCTGTGACTACACACTGGGGTCTGATGCTTCACTGTTGAGTTCCAGGTCTTGACAGCGTTTCCCATCACAGTGTGAGAATTTTCTTATTTTTCCAGGCCCTGGAGATCAGCTGTGTCTTTTGTGAGAAGCAGGCTTTTCAAAGACAGATCAACTGGGTAAGAGCAGTGGCTGGACTCACCCAGGAGGAGTCCGCGCATGAGCTGCCAACTGAGGCATTAGCCCAGCTCTGGAATAGCTTGTTTTGAGGAGTTTGGCTTAAGCCTGTGGAAATAAAAAGACTTTTCAATGTTACCTGTCCCCAGGATGGGCCAGAGTTATCACTCAGAGAGCACGAAGGCTCCAGCAAAAGAAAAACCTACAAAATTTGTTTTAATTGGGCAGTGGAGTCCCACTGCACAGTGGTTCTAACAAGGTCAGACAAATGCATCCCTTCCTTTCATGGCCCTCCACTATTTCCTTGGTTTATTTATGTATTCAGTAACACCATCAACAGCAACTTGAACTCTCCTCTCCTTGAGACGTGGATGCCAGGGGTAGACTTCTGAGCAAGAGTTTCTGCATATTAGTCAACAAGATTGTTTTTCAGGTTAAGTAAGGAGAATGTTGTCATGTGTGTAATACAAGAGAAAACTATTATGCAAAATCAATATCTCCTTAAACACAAATTACTCTAATTAGGTTGGGACAATAAAGGGACTGATCTGTGAAGAAGCAAACCACCTTATTGCAATAATCATTTATTCTCCCCAAATAATCTTTCATTAGGTGAGTCAAGATATTTTGGAAGCTCTTCCTTATACCCCAGAGCTGACTTCTATTTCCTCCTTGGCTTTTTGGGCTGCAGCAGAAAGACTAGTGTATCATAAGAAGACTATTAGAGGTGGCCTACAAATTGGAAGCTGAATTGATATGAGCTCTTAAAGTCAGCTATGAGTTAGCATGAAGGACTGTGGACTAGGGGTGTTTATTGCATGGTTCTAGGGGAAGCAATGCATGGAAGGAATATCAGTATTATTTTTGGCTTAGGTTGTAGTAAAATTAATCTTCATTTCATTGTGCTAATGACAGAAAACAGACACAAAGCCTCTATCAGAAGCATTACTTTCTTCACAAGAACACTTTGAAATAAAATCTTTGTTTTGGTGGAGACATATTTCCACATAAAGAGATTTTTTAGTTTGTCTTTTTTTTTTTAATTGGGGAATTGGGGGATAGGAACAGCGCTGGGGAATTGAATTGAGGGAAGAGGAACAGATAAGTTGCTGTCTTTTTGTTCTTCAGTCTAGTTGTGGAGGACGTTGCTTCACTGGCCCAAGTTGGCACCATCATTGCGCTCTTCCCGGGTGAGGCAGATCAGTCGCCGGCCCCTGGACAGCCGCTCACTGCGGCTTGAGGGCCGCTCACGCTGGCTGCTTGCTACACACGGTAGCCCATGGCAACCCACCGCAGCAGGGGCTGCAGCCCAGCTGTAGCCGGCGACTCCCGGCAACCCAGCTCCAGGTTGAGCCGCCATTCAGCATCTTAGCTGTAGAGGGCAGCGTCACCAGCTCTCATATGTGGGATCCGAACCGGAGCCCTCTGGCATCCCAAGCCAGCTTTTAACCAACGCGCCACTCGGTCTGCCCGTCTTTTTTTTTTTTTTTAAATTAAAGTTTATTGAGGTGACACCTGTTAGTAAATTTACATAGGTTTCAGGTATACAATTCTGTAATACACTATCTATGTATCCCATCTATATGTTACCACCCAGAGTCAGTTCTCCTTCCATCACCATATATTTGATCCCTTTTACCCTCATCTACCACCCCCCCACACCCTCTGGTAACCACTAAACTATTGTCTGTGTCTATGAGTTTTTGTTTCTTCATTTATTTGTCTTGTTCTTTTGTTGTTTTCAGTTTTATACACCACACATCAGTGAAATCACATGGTTCTCAAGTTTTCTGCCTGACTTCTTTCGCTTAGCATTATAATCTCAAGATCCATCCATGTTGTGGCAAATGGCACTATGAATAAGAAACAATCCAATATATGCAATAAAAATGCAATAAGATATGCATAATAAAAGATCATTACTACCTACTCTTGATCACAAACAAAAACACCTAATAAAAATGATTAGTAATGATTAAGCCTATATTTTAGCAGTGTTGGTAACTCTGTTCTCCAATGGGAACAATGAATTTGTTTTTAGCTGGAGGCAAAGACATTTAAAGTTCTCCAAAATCTAAAAGGAAATAATGCATGACAGTTTTTTGGCATGATGGCTTGGCTGATGGAATGAAATGTTAGCCTGACTGTAGCCCGTGGAAGTAGAGGAGGCTCTAGCATGGATATTAAGAGTGCCAGGTATGTGATCTTGGGCCTGAATACCATAAGAGCAAAAAAGAGATAGGAGGCTGGAAGAAGGCTAAATGCTGTAGGTACATATTTGTACTTGAATGGGCATATGGGCATATGGTAGGTAGTTTCTGAAATGGCCCCTAATTATCTCCACCTCCTGGTTTTCATGCCCTTGTGTAATCTCCTTCCCTTGAGTACAATGACTCGATGCTAATGAATAGAACATGGCAGAAAGGATAGGATGTTACTTCCAAGATTGGTTTACAAAGAGATGATGACTTCAGTCCCACTTGCACTCTCTCTCTGGTACTGCCTGCTTGTTTGCTCTGATTCAGCCAGCTACCATGTTGAGAGATTCTCTTTGGAGAGGCTCAAATGTCAAGGAGCTGAGGGTGGCCTCCAGCCAACACCCAGGGAGGAACTGAGGCCCTCATTCCAACAACCAGCAAGGAACCGAATCCTGCCAACAACCATGTGGGTGAGCTTGGAAGCAGCTCTTTCCCCAGTAGAGCCTTGAGATGACTACAACTCAGGCTGACACTTAGATTGCCTCCTGTGAGATCCTGAGCCAGAGGACCCAGCTTAGCTGCACCTGGATCCCTGACTCACAGACACTATGAGATAAGTCATGTTGTTCTAAGCCACTAAGTTTGGGGGTAATTTTTTACACCGAAATTGATAATGAATATAATGGAGGACTGCAAGTTTTGTCAAATCAGGCTTCACTTCCAGGATGGCTCCGGCCTTACTATTCCTATTTTCAAAGGATGAAAACAACAATAACAATGTTGTCTATGACTGGGCACCTCTTTTTTCTTTTTTTCTAGGCACTGTCAGGCACCCCACTTTGCTAGGGTCTCATTTTGATCTTTGTAGTGCTGGATTTGATCCTTTAATCTTCTGGAGCCTTTTGATGACTGATGGGACAACTGATCATGTGGGTCACGGTGAGAGAGAACAGTTACCACAGATAATAAAACATCTCAATCTCAAAGCTCTCCAGAATTTGATTGCAGTTTCATAGTGGTAAGGGAATTAGGCTGAATCCATGGAATTCAAGTCAGCAATAGTAACTCAACAATTGTGTACTTCCTGCATTACCTCCTTGACAAGCTCTATCTTGCCCGCCAAACAGAAGGCTTCATGCCAGGCCTCTGAGAAACACCAAAATAAATTAAACAGTTTCAGTCATCTAAGAATGCCAGTATAATCAGAGAGACAGACACATCCATAAATAACACTAATATGAAAATGGAGCAAACATCTGAGTAAAGTACTCTCTGGCTGCTTCTAAGTAAATAACTGAAAGAAAGGAAAGTTTGGGGAAGTTATTTTCTATGAGGAGCTGGTAACTGGAACATGAAACAACCAGGAGAGGTGTTTTTCATTGATGGGATTTAATTATTCTGAGGGAAGTTGAATGGGGGGGGGTTCGAATCTGAGACATTGCTATATAGTATGGTATGACTTGGGCCATGCTGTCCAATGATGTAATCCAGTGTCTCCAACGTGAAGGTCTTTGTGTAACCTCCAGTAAACCTGCTTAAATGCCAAAGCTGGTGGGTGGTGAGTATAGCCTGAGATGGAAGTAAATATTGCCCAGGATATAGTGTAATCTTAGAGCTAACTTAATTACTGTCTTGTTCCTCCCACTTTTAGCAACTGTGAGAGCAACAAGTAAAATGCCTTGGTTCTGGTTCCTGCAGCATGAAAAAACAGAGTTAAATATTACAGGAGCCCAGCTTCTCTGATATTACATTGTTTTTCTTCTCCAAGGAGACAGCCAGGCCTCTCTCTCATGGACAATGGGCTTTGGCTATAAATCCCCAAGGTTAACAGAATAAAAAGATGGAGAATAAAAGAGCAAGTGTTAAATTTCGGTTCCTTTCCAAGGCTATGTGCCCACTCCTTCTTAATTCTCCCTAAGAGGAGAAAATACAGATCCCATTGGTAGGATCACAGGGTTTTAATTAGATCCCATTAAATACTAGGTTTGTTTTCTGTTGAATTGTCATGCATATACTTCAGAGCCTTTCCTTTTTTCACATTTCTCTATATGGTTGGGGGTTGTGTGGGAGGGGTTTTGAGCCAAGACCTGCCACAAAAAATCCCCACTGTCTTGCTGATAGTCTTTCTCCTCAAGACCTACTTGGGAGTTCTAGTGACACTTAGCTGAGAGGGGCTGTCCTTAAGGCCAGAGAGGCCTAAGTCACAAGATCCAACCAAGTATTACCATTGTTCTGATTTGGAAGCATAAAGGCTTTGGCCCAATTAATGATTGACACCTCCTTTCCTATTTGGCTAGTGGTCCCTGTGTAAGTTTGTATGTGTATGCCTTCAGAATTTCAAATCTTCTATCATAAAGATATACAGTGCTGTGATGCTTTCAGGGACAAAGAAATTAACTTTGATGAGGAAATCTAGAAAGGCTTCATGGAGACATGAGGTAATTCTTAAAGAGTGGATTAGAATTTGGTTAAGTGGGTACAAAGAGTGAGGGCATTCCAACCTATTTCAAGTTTAACAAGATAGCTCTGGGGGCCATGTGGAGAATGTAATAAAGCTTGAGGCAGTTGTCAGAGTTCTGAGATGGACCCTACAAGACATAAAAAATAATGCTATGCAGAGAGTGTGGGATGTCATCAGAAGTGGCATGGAATGAGTCAAGTTTTGATAGAAGAGACATCTTAGCAATATCTCAGTCAAACGTGTAACTTTAAGGTAGATCGTAAGCTAGAAGAACATGAATTGTGTTTAAGTCCTTGTATAAGGCAAAGTATGATAAAAGGAAACAAATGCTTGGAAATATTCTTTGAGGAGACATATATAACCTATTCATACAGAAAATACTAAGATGTTCAAAATGATTGCAAAACACTTCTGAAATAATTCACCTTATAAGTGCAAATAGATGTGGTTCCTCCACTGCCCATTTTGCATTGTGAAGAACAGCGCTGAATAGTGATGGTGAAGCAGTGGGGGCTGAGGATGAGTGTACTGATGTGCTTGAACATGTTCAAGGGCATAAACGAGTATGTTGAATTGGTGAGGCTTATTTATTTTCATTCCTGGACATTGTACTGGCCTATTAAGATTCAAAGCTGAATACTAAAGGGTTCTGACCCATGAGAATTGTACATCTTGTGTGTGTGTGTCACCTGAGAGAAGTAAGTTGTGAACAACTTTAAAGAGATCAGGTACATCAGTTGGTAGAAAGAAATGAGTTGCTCATTCCTCCAAGAAGAGGATTGTTAAATGGAAATTATGTATAAGCAACTTAGTACATTCCCTTGGTAGGAGATGAAGTTTGGAAAGAGTACAGGCCAGATGGCAGCAGCCTTGATGGCCAGATTGAGGATGTTGGTAGAAGTCTTGGTGAAAGGTAGGTCAACCATAGAGCTGCACATGGTTGCTTTCTAATGAAATCTGAAAGATGTTAACATTCCCACTTGAACTAAGAACATCCTCTTTGAATGGACCATAACTTTGCGTAGGCAATAAACTTTCTTTAAGGACAACTAACTTAGAAAATTTCATATATTAAACTGGCCTTCAATCGTTCACAGTTATACTGATGTTTGGTATAATATAGTGCTTTTCTTTTTTCTTCTTTTTTTTTTTAAGATTTTTATTGGGGACTTGGGGGGAAGGAAACAACGTTGGGGAATCAGGGAAGGGGAACAGACAGGTAGACAAATTGCTGTTTTTGTTCTTCAGTCTAGTTGTGGAGGATGTCGCTTCACTGGCCCATGTTGGTATGATTATTGTGCTCTTCCTGGGTGAGGCAATCAGTCGCCGGTATTGGTCGGCCACTCACAGAAGCTTATGGCAGCCCACTGCAGCCCCGCTGCAGCCTACACCATCGCTGACGACTCACAGCAGCCCAGCTCCAGGTTGAGCTGTTGTTCATTATCTTAGCTGTAGAGGGTGAGCATCACTGGCCTTCAATGTGGGATCCGAACCGCAGCCCTGCTGCTCAGAGCTGCCGCTCTCAAGCGAGCTCTTAACGAGCTGAGCCACTTGGCCGGCCCAATAATGTTTTTCTTCTGAGATCAGTTTCTCTAAGGTCAAGAGTTTTCAGAAACCAGAAGAGGGCTGAGAAAAAAACATAGGTGTCCAGGGTACTGCCTGAGGGATATGTTGAGTTGGGTATCTCAGGAGGGCCTATTTCACAAAGAGAAAACAGGTTGATGAGATTGGGCAGAGTTAGATTGGAAAGGTAAAGAAAATAGAAGTGGGAGATAAACAAAAGTTTGCAGAAAATTCTCTATGGGAGGAACACAGAAGAAGTAATAGCCAAGATGCCTCTCCATTTAGAATCATAATCTTGAAAGAAAAGTCAACATAGATGCAGCTAATTGGCCTTTGCTACCTGGTAATCAGTGAGAGCAAATTGACGGGTTGTCATCGCATGATAGGACAGGTAGGAGAGCTATGGATGTATTGGGCCTGGCTGGAAGGTCACAACAGAAAGAGTAGCAATATAAATAAAACACCACATCTGGGGCTTCTGTTAGTATAGTACAGTAGTCATCAACATTTTTCTTTAGTAAAGTTCCACATATTAAATATTTTAGGTTGAGTGGGCCATATGGCCTCTACTGCAAATAATAAACTATGTTATTGTAGTGTGAAAGCAGCCAAAATGAGCATGTTTGTATTCCAATAAGATTTAATTTCAAAAATAGTCTTTAAGCCAGATTTGCCTATAGGTCATCGTTTGCCCACCCCCGTTACAAAACAAAGTATCTTGCTGGCATAATAAAACCCCCCGACCCAAAAAGAATATATGGAACCAAGGCCAGGTTCAGCAAACCCCAGACAACAAAGAGTTACAGGTAAGGTGAAACCTCCAGAATCAGGATCAAGGTATCAGGACTGGGCAGGATTGCCCAGACCGCCACTGTGTCTGACCTTTGTTAAAACTCCTTGTTCAAAGTTCAGACATGCCAAAAAAAGATCGGTGAAAATGGAGAGCAGGGAAAAACTTCAAGATGAACACATAAAGGGCTGGTAAGGAGGAGAAATAACTAATTTGGTTCAAAGGAAAAGCAGCATATAAACAAGTGAACTCGATGGAGTTATCGTTAAGTACCCTTCTCTATGGACAGATAGGGGCTGGCAACTCTGATGTTGGATAGACACTGCTTCACAAGCAAAATGGTGCTTGTGTTAGAGCATCCTGCTCATTTTAAAAGGCAGTGATTTCTCATATGTCTCCACCTCCCTCACCAGAAGTGTATTTATTGATATTCCACATAGTTAATTTGTTTTGAAACTTCTTCATAGAATTCAAAAGAGCAGTTTGATTTGGGACATTTCATTTCTTCTCAGAAAATGAAATTGTAGTTCATCTTTTATGCCTATCTGCATTGCATGCCAAATAAAATTCAAATTGTCATTCTTTCTTCAGAACCAAATACCATCATGGAATTGTTTATTTTTATTGTTTAAATTAATTTTGATTCTAAATGGTTTTTCTATCAAGTAAATAATACACATTTAAGAAAATAAAGTCATATTATTAAAGGTTATATTATTAAAATAATTTTAGGCAGAAAATTGTTTTGTCAAAAGTTGGGATGTCTCAATACTTTCTATATATTTTTTTTTCAAATAATGCTAGATGGACTGTTAGATAATTGTTCAAAATCAAAGTCCTAGTTCTAATTCTGCCACTTACTAACCTATGTAATCTTGGGGAAACTGTCAAAAATTTCATTTTGTTGTTTCTTTTTTTATTCTTATAGAGAAAAAAGAGATGTTAATTCTTACTCTGATTCTCTAGTAAGATTTTGTCAGAATCTGATGAGTTAATATATGTAAAAGTGTGCTGTAAATTGTAAAGTTCTATAAGTACAGTAGGTATTACAATTTATCAGGCACTTATTTTGTTCTTATTTGTACTGGGAACTGTACAATGGATGAGGGACACAAAAATGAATAAGACTAGTCTCTTCCCTCCAAAAGCTAACTATATTAGTTAATTATAATAGTTAACAATTTTATATTATTCTCTATGTTCTAAACTCTATATGTTTCATTTAATCTTTACAGAATAAATAAGTACAATTATTGTTCCCATTTAAACTGAGAATAGTAACACAAAGAGAGGTTAAGTCATTTGCCCAAGGTCACACAGCTAATAAGTAGCTGAGCCAGGATTTCAACCTAGAATGTCTGATTCCTCCATCCATGTGTTTTACCATTATGCTATGTTGAATATTAGGGTTACAAATACTTAATTAGGGGTGATTAGAAAGTCATTACTGTTTTCAGAAAGCAAATAATTAGGAAGAGATAGAAGTAGGTATGGCCAGTAGAAATAAATATCCCCCTAAGTGTGTTCCATGGAACACAAGTCTCCTAGATGCTCTGTTAAAGAAAGAATTATGTAGTCAGATATTTGGGAAACATCTTGACCCCAGAGTCTTAATTCATATTAGCCTGGTAAAGTCCTACTTAGAAGTCCTGCAAAAAAGATATTTATCTCCTTTTGTTTGGTCCAGTGTTTTCCAAAAGTATTTGTCCTCAGGATCCTTTTTCACCAACATAATTAACTGAGTGCTGCTGAAAATAGTGTCTCCCTGAAACATTGTTGTAGAACTTATCTTTGAAGGAACTTGGCATGGAGTAGAAAGATAGTGATTTGAAAACAGCTAAATGAGAATGAGAAAGGGTTCTGACCAGCGGCAAAGTAGGAAATTACTGAAGAGCTTGTGAACGCAGCTGGTCTTGAAAACCATCCATTGGTGATAATGCCAATTGGCATGGTTATGGAGGGATCTGTAGAGTAGGGGCAGACAAAGCAAAAGTTTGTGTTGATCCAGGATTGAAAACTGTCACGGCAGATGAAGTAGAGGAAGGGAGAAAATGAATTTACTATTAATATTTTAAAAGGATAAGACAATAATGATATTGTTGTTTTTTTCACATTGTACAATCTTTAAACTAGTGAGTCTACAGCCTTCAGAAATGCCATTCCATAAGTAACTTGACAAAGAAGACAGAAAAACATGTGTTCATCAGTTTTGAGGGAAAGATGATTCTCTCCCTAAAATAATTTTGTGTCCCTTACACATTCCCATTAGGGGTATAATAAGACTTTCAAAGCACTGATACTCACATAACTATGCCCTTATTCCTAGTAATTACAGTACGTTCAGGGGTCTCCCAGGCATATGCATATCTTGATATGGAGGGTTTCCATTCTAGCTTATTGGTGTCTCAGGTGTGGGTGGCTGGGTAGATAGACTTATTCAGTTGTGGCTAATGCACAGAATCTGGTTAAGAAAGGCAATTTGCATGGGCAACTGAGGAGTGTTGGATTGTGGATCTCTTGAAAGAGAGAGGAGGCAGGGCTCAGAAGGTAATGGTTAGGGCTAGGTTTTCTCAAATGCTGCTCCTAAAAGAGCAACACCCTCTAGTGGTAGGTCTTGGTTCAGTTAGTAAGCGCACCACTTTCTAGGGGAGTCCTCAAACTCTTAGCTGTCAGGACTCCATTACACTCTTAAAAATTATTAAGGTCCCAAAAAGCTTTTGTTTATGTAGGTTATAGCCATCGATATTTACTCTATTTGAAATGAAAAAAATTTAAATATTAATTATTTCAAAGTAAAAATAATAAATCCAGTAAATGTCAACATAAATAATACATTTTTTTGTGAAGAAATATGTACATTTCACAAAGTAAAATAAAAATTAGTGAGAAGAGTGTCATTGTTTTGCATTTTTGGCAAATCTCTTCAATGGCTGATTTAATGGGAGATATTAGAATCGCATCTCAGTTTCTGGAGTCACTCTGCCATGATCTGTTATTTTGATTGAAGAAAATTCTGGTTCACATAGACACACAATTGGAAGAGGGTGAATGAAGCATTTAATTACTCTTTCAGATAATTGTGGGCATTCTTCTTTGATACAATACCAAAATTCAAAAAATGGTAGTTTTTAATGGTTAGTTGTAATGTAGAACCTGAAACCATATTCATGAACTCTTGGTATTCTAGTATATTAAAATTCATTGATCCATTTCATACTTTAAATTGATCTCTTATCCAAGCAAGACTTTGTAACATCAGACATTGACCACTTGGAAAATATTGGTTCATTGAGATATGCAGATCTTCCAAATGTTTATAACATTTCATTAATAAACATCACATTTATTAATATCTTATTCACCTTCTCAGAATATTTTGAGAAGCTGTCAAACTCACAGTTTCCACCTCAAGTTTTTCAAAATTCTATTGTTTGCTTGAAATCTCAAATTTTATCATTGACAACAAATACTCTGTGTTTTCCTGAGAGGCTGAAATGACAAGTTCATTTAGGTGACCAACCATTCACTTAGCTCAAGATCGAGGGGCTCCTGGGAAAGTGCTAGAATTTCAACACTAAAACCAGAGAAGTCCCTGGCTAACCTGGATGAGTCACCCTAGGTTCATTTATTTTTAAGAAAATACCCATCAAATTCTCAAGATAGGGTAATTCTAGTTTGTCAATAATTCTTTCCAGCAAAAAAAAAAAAATGGTGTTTCAAAACAAAAGTAACTATTGGGTTATAGGAAAAGTCATGACATAAGTTTTCTATGTTTTTCATTGCAAAAATGTGTCATGACTTTTCTGAGAACCCAATAGTTCAGCTAGCAACTTACATAACCACATGAATGCTTTTCCCTCAGATAATCATCATTCTTTGCTATGATGCAGATAAGCTTTGTGGGTATTTCCCATTTTGTCACAAAGAATATTAAAAAGACATGTATTCAAGGTCAATGTTTAATAAAGAGATTAATTTCTATTGCATCATTAAAAGCATTCTTAAGGGAAGCTGGCTTTTTTCTTTTTTAATGTAAGTGTGTGGCTGTGAAGATTATCATAACTACCAGTAGTTTGGTGCTCCTGCCTTCTGATTCATGCTTAGGAGTTGGCAGTATGATATACCCATGTTTTTTGTACTGCATGGGTAAAAGCCAACACAGTGAAAAAAAAAAGGTAAATAGTGTCTTACAATATTATGAAAACAGTTTTGATATCATGGACTGCCTATCCTCAAGGGTCTACAAACTATACTTTGAGAAGGCTTGTGCCGGAGCATAATAATTGCTGGAGGCTCTGTGTAAGAATTGGTTCAAGCGTCTGCCCCTTTGTGAACCTAGAATTATTATTCTCGTTTCTTCCTGTCCAAGGATCTTCTCAGGGTTTGGGAAATTTTCCTTTAAAATTCTCAAAGCACACAAGCTTTGAACACAATCTTCTTTTTGATAATGGAGTGCTGACCCTATGTCCACACTTCTGAATAACATTACTTTCAGTCATTCAAAAGCCCTTTATTTTCACCCTTCCAAGAGAATCCATCTTGTATGATTCCAACATGGCTCTCTGGTCCCATCCATCTAAAGAAGAGTGAACACAACAGAAATTCCATCTCCACTGGGTCACAATTCTGCTACATATTTCAATACATTTCAATTTCCTGGTAGTCATATTCAAGGCAGAAGATTAGCATTGAGTAAGAGGAGAATAGGATCATTTTCAAATTAGTAGAAGCACAAATTTTTATTATTTCACTATAGATAGTAACAGATTTTATTTTTTGCTGTAGCATACACTTACGATTTGAGATTGATATTGGCAGTGAGAAACCTTAGTTGGAATGATAAAAATAAAAATGACATCATTTAACCTTGAGGCCTCTGCATAAAAACAAGACTTTGTAATAGAAAGTAGATTCTGAGCTACTTTTCCTCAAGTCTTAGAGCTGTCCAGGGTTCTCATTATCTGTCAGAACATCTGCCATAGCTGCCATAGGCTGATGACGAATGAAATAAGTGTAGTACAGTGATGACATTTTGCTACATTTAGGGTTTGAAACAGCTTTTTTTTTAATGAAAAAAATGTGAGATGAAAAGAAGTCTGAGACAAGATTGACAGGTAGATGCATTCCCTGGAGACATACATTGCTATTCTTTGGAGTCAGTAACATGAGCCAAAATTAATTTATCTGCATAGATCTACTTTGACTTCATGTGAAACTTCACAGTTTATTAAACATTTAACATGTGCTATCTCTTCACAGTATTCATAAAGTAGATATATTTTTTTTCTTTCCATTTGATCAGTGGAATCCAAGGCTGAATGATTTGCCTAACATCACACCACAGTAAGTGTCCTACCCACATCTGTGGACCCAGAGCATGATGTCCATCCAGTGGGCAACAGTGACTTTGCAGAAACCTTGATGATAGAGAAGAAAATACGGGGATGGAAAGTTAAATATGGAAGATTATACTTACTTGTGTGCTTGCTCCTTGTGATGACTATTGGCAATGTAGCACCATTTTCCTTCTGTGCCTCTACCCTGGGAACATATTTCCCAGAATGCTTTGCCAGAGTATTTCCAGATTAGCAGAAAGTAGAAAAGAGGCAGGCATAGATTTTATTGGCCTTGTTGCAAGAACGTGCAGAGATGTAGCTTCAGTGGGTCTGAGGTTTTGCAGCTGACCCTAGGTGGTTTTCAGTGTTGCACCTAACTCAGGGTTGTAAGCATTATTGATCACCTCAGGTGGTTTCCTGGACTTCCTGCCTCTGTGAAAGCTAATGGTGAACTGAGAACAAGCAAAGAATTTACTTGATCACTGAAACTCCAGCCCTTAGCACAGTATTCTAAACATCTATATTCCCTAAATTAAATTCCTTCCTGCTTGAAATACCTTGAGTGGTTTATTTTCTGAAAAGTAACTGATAAAGTCCTCAAACCCACAAAAATGATGGTAGAATAAGAAAAGAAGCATAAACCCTTAAGGACTACGAGAATATAAGTTAAAACAACAGCAGAGATAGTAACAATTTTTTGGAAGATAGAATTCAGATGAGTTAGCAGTAACTGGCATATCAGATGGTAGAAAATACTAAACTCAACTACATATGGTGGTGAAATGTTGATAAGGAGTAGGCTGATTATTACTGTACAACAGATTCCTAGAAAGTTTCAGGAATAGATGGCACTAGGTAATTTTGAAGTTGATAGCACAGGATGAGTTAGAAATAGGTGGATTGATTGAAAGTCTATATAAATGTAGTTTAGGGACGGGGAAAACTTTTTTCTGTAAAGGGCAAGTTAGTAAATATTGTTGATTTTGTGTCTTGTATGGGCTCTGTCACAATTGTTTAACTCTGTAGTTACAGCGCAAAAGCAGCCGCGGATAATGCTTAAATGAATGGACATGACTGTATTTCCATAAAACTTTACTTAAAAGAACAAGTAGGTCAGATTTGCCCACAGGCCAGAGTTTGCAAACCCCTATTTGGATCATTAGAACCTTTCAACAGCTTACACAGCTCTCCCCACCCAGGATAAGACAAGAGGTTTACTCTCAGGAAAGCCTGAAATATGAGATTCTATAGTTGGGAATACTTAGACATAGCTGGGGAGCAGATATGGGATAAAGAGTCATACACAAAATAGGATTACATGCCAACCTACAAACTGAGCCATAGGACCCATAGAGATTTTGCCTGGCCAGTCTCCTAAAAAGCATGGGTTTTTTTTTGTTTGTTTTTTGGTTTTTTGGTTTGGGTTTTTTTGTTTGTTTTTTTTGCATTTTTTTATAGTTTCAGGTGTACAAAATAATGCAATAGTTATCTTTTTCACCCCTTACAAAGTGAGAACCCCCCTCCTCCCATCCACTGCACCCCCACCCCTGATATCATATATATCTATTACCATTCCATTGACTCCACTCCCACACTATACTCCACATCCCATGACTATACATGTATTAAATTATAGTTGACATATAATATTATTCAATGACAGCTTCAGATGTACAGTGCAGTGGTCAAGCCTCTACATTGTCCATGAAGTGGTCTCCCTAACAAGACATGAGACCATCTGGCACCCTAAAAAATATTTACAACATTATTGATTATATTCCCCAAACTGTCTTTTCTATCCCTGAGGCAATACTGTAGTTACCAATTTATGTTGTCTTGTCCCTTCCCCTACTCCCTTCCCATCTAGCAATCATCAGTTTTTCCTCTGTGTCTGAGACTATTTCTGCTTACATTGCTCGTTTATTCAGTTCTTTAGATTCCACATATAAGTGAGATCATATGGCATTTGTCTTTCTGACTGACTTATTTCACTTAGCATAAAATCTGGAAATGGAACTACCTTATGACCCAGCAATTCTACTCCTAGGTATTTATCCTGAAAAACCCAAGACACTAATTCGAAAAAATATATGCACCCCTATGTTCATTGCAGCACTATTTATAATAGCTAAGACTTGGAAACAACCAAAATGCCCATCGGTAAACGACTGGATTAAGAAACTGTCATACATTTACACAATGGAGTATTACTCAGCTATAAAGAAGAAAGAAATGGTACCATTTGCAACGATATTGATGGACCTAGAGAACATTATGCTAAGTTTGTTTTGTTTTTTTAAATGGAGGTAAATAACAAAAGAAACTCTAAAGGAAAATTGAAACTGGTTCCCAAAGGGTAGTGAGAATCAGATATAGGGTGCTATTTCTCTTTATAGATACCATAGTAATTATTTGACTTTTAAAAACATTGTATACATTATTTAGATAAAATTAAATTAATAAAAACAAGCAGAGGAATTGGAGGTACTGCATGCATGTTCCATGAACCATGGAATTAGTAGGACAGGTATTACTATCCTGATTTTCCAAGTGAAGAGGCTGAAGGGTTAAATTCTGAAGATGAATACATAGAGGGAAAGCTATTGCTCTGGAAAATGGGAAATATATTGGGTTTAGTTGGTAAAAGTAGAAGGAATCATCATTAAATTAATGGGAGGTATTGGTAGAAATTCACAAATACTGAATGAAAGCACTACAGAGTGTTTAAACTCTTATGACTCCAAGTGTGACCCAAGAACAGGACACCAACAGCTTCAACTGAGTTGAAAATCTTCGCTAAGGCTAAGCAACGCTAGCATTATTCCTGTTGCCCGAGCTATGAGCATCTTCCTCATGTTAGTGATATAATGAAAAAAATGCAAATGAAGTAAATAATTATTAGGTACAAAGTAGCACATGGCCTAATTAATTCCACCTTGAAGGAAGTATTGGAATGGAGTTTGCAGGACTGGAGTGCATGTACAGCAAAGAATGAGATCGTGAGGAGATGGATTGCGTTATAAAAATGTGTGAGCTGGAGACTCTCTTGGTTCATGCTGACTTGTTTCATCTCTTTCTGATATCACTGAAATAGGTGTATATTGGTGATTTTTCAACCCCTTACCAGTTCCACCTGGAGCCATTCCTTCAGGAAAGGAAACTTAAAGACAGGTAGATGACAGCTCATAATCCACAACCATAGCTTTGGAAATTTACTTGGGTTACTAGAAATTATCACAACTGCCTTTCTTAATTACGCTCCCCATTTCTTGCCACTATCAAGGACAAAGCGTACTAAAATGGGTATGGATAGGAGGAAGGAGGCAACAGGAAACTAGGTTGTAGCAACCAATGCTTGGATATCACATCTACCTCTCACCAGATGGATGACATCAACAACTTCCTTAGACCTTCAGCTCCCTCTTCTGTTAACAAGTATTTGGGAGGTTGTGGTGGTTAATTTTATGCGTCAACTTGACTGAACGGTGAGATGCCCAGATGTTAGGTTAATTATTATTCTGGGTATGACTGTGAGGATGTTTCTGGATGAGATTAATATGTGAATTGGCAGACTGAGTAAAGTCCCTAATGTGGACAGGCCTCCTCTAATCAGTTGAAGGCCTAAGTGGAACAAAAAAGCTGAGTAAAAAAGAATTTGCTCCTTTTGTGCCTGATTGTCTTCAAGCTGGGACATTGATCTTTTCCTGCCTTCAAACTTGGACTTGTACTGATACGTATATGATTCATTGGCTCTCTGTGTCTCCAGCTTGCTGACTGTAAATCTTGGGACTTCTTCTTAGTCTCCATAATCATGTGAGCCAATTCCATATATACCTTCTATTGGTTCTGTTTCTCTGGAGAACCCTGATCAATACAAGGATAATAATGCCTACTTTATTTGGATTTCTGAGAAAGGTTTTATTTAGCACAGTACCTGACCAAATGTAAGCAGATGCACATGCACAAAAAGGTCTTTTCATTACAACAATCTTCTTGGAAAAAATATGAAGAAAAAATCCAGAAGTGTAAATGTGTGCTTGTTGCTCTTTGGGAAAAAGCAATAGAAGGTAGTAAATTAAGATGTAATCATTGAGGTTGGAAAGAAACCCTGCTCCCCACCTATTAGCTGTAAGATTTTAGACAAATTAATCTAACTTACATCATCTCAGCTTCTTCTTATATAGAATGGTGTCAATAACCCTTTTTTTTTTTTTTGGTAAGCCTATTTTGAGGATAAAATGTGATAACACAGACAATCTCATGCTCAGTAAATGATGGCTATTCTTATTAGAGATCAAATGATTACCAAAGACCACTTAAGCGATTTATAAAGATAGTGCACTAATTCAAGCTACCTCTGCCTATTCAATCCCAGAACCTCCCACTTTATCAACTCTCTTGTGGTTGGAAAGCCGTTCCCAGATTTTTCTGGGTGAGAAATGACTTTTCTGGTGTTGCTTGAAAGTGAATGCATACTTTCCTATGTGACCTTCCTTCACTGTACATGTTTAATGAGAGAAGGGAGCCTTTATTTGGCATGAACAGTTTCTTTCCACTGCGAACCACTGAAGTAGTTCTGTGCTGTAAAGAGAGCCTATGATTTTATGCCTTTGGCTCTTTTTAATCAAAGCTGTTAATGGATAATGACCAGCCCACCAGGAGTGAGAGTAGGGTTGGGAGCAGGGTATGGGGAAGTCAATGTGGAGTAAAATGCCAGTGGCTGCACAAACTATTGAATTCCAGGCATCCAAAATCATTATAATTGCTCAAAATGATTTTTTGAACTTAGCATATATGTACCAGACACACACCCATGAAATGCCTTAATTCACCTGAGGCAGAAATGGGACTCCCTTTTCAAGTGGGTAGTGCCTTCCAAGACTGCATAATCCATGAAACCTGAACTTCTGCAGGTCAGCAACAAACAAAGATCATTTGTTTCTGGATAAATCCCTAGACCTGTCATCTTGTCCTGGAATATAGGACACAGTTTATCACAGTTCTATGCAGTTTTTTAAGACTGTGGATTTGATATCCTGATACAATAAAGGGTGCTCAGGTCCTTATTCCGCTTTGATTATGAAAGTGTCCCCTGATGCCTTGCCTATGGGTAGATGTGTGCTTCGAAAACTCTGGAAGCATTTTAAATGATTTTTATCTTTCCTCATGTCTTTGTTTTTATTTTATAAAAATAAATTCATTTTTCTACTTTTTAATACAATAAAGCATCTATATCTGTGGCTCTTAATTTCCTTGGGTGGTTGGGGGAGATGGGGCTCACAGACTCATCAAACCTTACCTCCACACAAATATATACACACACACAGACACACACATTTTTGTATTGGATTTTAAGGAATCTGTGTTGTAAGAATCACTGATTTGGGTAAGCAATAAAAATATAGTAAGGAGTAATATGTTTAGGGAGGTATAAGGAAGTGTCAGGGAGAGAAAATCCTTCCCCACCCCATCCCCCATAGTTTCTTAGGCTGGTCTAATTCAATTGACATAAGACAGATTAATTGGACAAAAAAAATTAGTTTGTATATACAGAAGTGTCACAGAGATGAGGCCTAAAGAAATGACCAAAGGGGATCCAAGATGGCAAAGTAGGTAAATTCTGTGCTTGCCTCTCCTAGGACCACATTACAACTAAATGATATAACAATCAACCTAGAGAACCATCTGAAGTTTAGCTGAACAGAAGTCCTACAACTAAGGGTATGTGTGTGTGTGTGTGTGTGTGTGTGTGTGTCATTATGTATATTATATAAATATAAAATAATGTCTTTGGTTTGGGAATCAGGGTAATATTGGCCTTGTAAAATGAGCATTCCCTCCTCTTGAATTTTTTAGAATAGTTTTAAAAGAATCAGTGTTAATTCTTCTCTGAATATTTGGTGAAATTCACCTGTGAAGTCATCTGATCTAGGACTTTTGTTTGTTAAGAGCGTGTTGATTACTGATTCAATTTTGTTACTAGTAATTGGTTGGTTCGGATTTTTTGTTTTTTCTTGATTCAGTTTTGGAAGATTGTATGTTTTAGGAATTTATCCATTTCTTCCAGATTGTCCAATTTCTTGGCATAAAATTGTTCATAATATTTTCTCATAATCCTTTGTATTTCTGTGGTGTCAATTGTCACTTTTCTTCTTTCATTTCTGATTTTATTTATTTGGGTCCTCTCTCTTTTTCTCTTAATGAGTCTGGTTAAATGTTTATCAATTTTAAAAATTCAAAGAACCAGCTCATGGTTTCATCAATTTTTTGTATTTTTTTAAAACTCTGTTTCATTTATTTCCACTCTGATCTCTATTATTTCCTTCCTTCTACTAACATTGGGCTTTGTTTACTGTTCATTTTCTAGTTCCTTTAAGTGTAATTTTAAATTGTTTACTTGGGATTTTTCTTGTTTCTTGAGGTAGGTCTGTATTGCTATGAATTTCCCTCTAATGGCTACTTCTGCTGTGTCCCATAGATTTTGGGTCATTTTGTTTTCATTTTCATTTGTCTCTTTTGAGATATCTTTTGATTTCTTCCTTGATTGCATTATTAACCCATTCATTGTTTTGAAGCATGTTATTTAGTCTCCATGTGTTTGTGTGTCATTTTTTTTTCTTGTAATTAACTTCTAGTTTCATACCATTGTGGTCACAGAAGATGCTTGATATGATTTCAGTCTTCTTAAACTTGAGACTTTGTTTTGTGACTTAACATGTAGTCTATCTTGGAAAATGTCCCATGTGCACTTGAAAAGATTGTATATTCTGCTGCTTTGGGGGTAAAGGTTCTAACAATATCAATTAAATCCATAGGGTTTAGTGTGCATTTAAGGTCACTGTTTTCTTATTGATTTTCTGTCTAGATAATCTGTCTGTTGGTGTCAATGAGTGTTAAAGTTCCTTACTATGATTGTATTACTGTTGCTCTTTCCCTTTATGTTGGTCAATATGTACTTTATATATTTAGGTGCTCCTATGTTGGGTGCATAAATGTTTACAATGGTTATATTCTCTCTTTGGATTGATCCCTTTATTATCATGTAATGTCCCTTTTGGTCTCTAATTATAGCTTTTGTTTTAAAGTCTATTTTATCTGATATAAGTATTACTACTCCAGCTTTTTTTTATTTCTATTTGCACGAAATATCTTTTTCCATACCTTTACATTCGATCTGCAAAAGAAGATTTTTAGGAATAAAGGAGTGGCCTGGCAAAGCCATTATATATGGGCAGCCTTTCCCCAGGACTCATATCATACTCTTCAGCTGCGGGCCTGTCCTAATCGAAAATGGAATTTTTGTTCTTCACTTTGCAAAGTTCAGTTAAGATTCATTTGCCCTCATTTTCACAGGTTCTCTGCACCATTCCCAACTTGCAGAAAGTTTGCAATTTTTCCTCCTCCACTTGGAGTCTTTGGTTTGTGTCTGGCCTCTTATTAATTTTCTCTGACTTCTTGTCACTTGGTTGTGCCCCTGCAGGTTTTCTCTTTGGGATTTTTCCATTTCTTTCTGATGCTATTATGAAACAGTGCTTTGGTCTCTGGGGTTCTTTCCACAGGGTTTTAAGCATATTTTTATGATTACTATTATTAAAAATTTTTCCCTTTATCATCAACTTCTGCCTAAGCATGAGCCAATTTCTTCACTTGTATTTTTGGCTATGTTCCTAGAGAATGGAACTCTACCTGTCTTTTCTGCAAACATACTAGTATAAAATTATAGCACCTTGGTTGCAGGAACCCACCTGGATTCCTGAGTTAGTCCACAGCACACACACAGCATTCAGAGATCTACTTGACGCCTCTTAGTACTCAAATCAAATAATTTTTCATCAACCCCAATTTTACTTAACATAGCTTCTGATTTGGGGATTCAATTGGTTATCAACACCCTTAATCAGCTTCAGTTATTCTCATTCTCTTTTCTCTTTTAAGGCTTACCATGTGCCCTTATCAGGCAACTATTTATTACCTTGCTTTCTTCTCCACTCTGGGTAGTGCTAAATTCAGTTTGGAAATCAAGGTCTTGCTTTTCTCTAAACCTATTACCTGCATGGTGCAGCTGGTCCCAGAGCCTTTGATCTCACTTTTTACCAGGATAAACGTTCATTCATTGTGGCAGATAGTTTGCATCATTCATGCCAACTCTAATGCCAAGTTGATAAAAACACTGAGGACTTGTCAAGTTAAAGGTGGAAATGTGGCTATCGATTAGCAATGGCTCATTTCATGTTTTTGGGAGGAGAGTGGTGACACAGATATCAAATGTTTGCCAATCCTGAAAACTTTTCCTTCTCTGAAGACAATGGCTATGGCCTGACTTGTGAATAACTCATTTAAGAAAAATAAAATCTTCAACTTTTAGACCTGAAATACATTTTACAAGATAGTTAACCTTTAATGAGGACTTATTCTATGCCAGAAACTATGGTAAATTTTGCATATAATTCATATTACTTAATCCTCATAGATACTCTATGATGTATACATACGAATGGTGCCCCAAAAAATGTATACACATTTTAAGAAAGGAAAAAACTGTATTAAAATTGTAATACTCAATATATACCAATAACGAAAAATGAATACAAGTCTTATGTATACATTGTTTTGGAACCCCAGTATATGTTATCTAATTTAAAAGCAACAAAGAATGAGACTAAAAAAATTTAGTAGATTGCCCAAGGCCATATAGCTAGTAAGTGAGTCAAATCTGTGAATCAGATTTGAGATCTGAGCACTTACGAGAAAAGTGAGGGAAAAAAAATTGCATTTGTAGGTTTATGTGGCAAAGATAAACCCATTTCATTTCCTTCCTTGACACACAGGAAGACTACATTTCCCAGCCTCTCTTGCAAATAGATGGGACCATATGATTGAGTTGTGGCCAGTGGAGTGTGGATGGAAGCTATACATGCAACTTCCAGGTTCCAGGCCCATAAAACCTGTCATGCAGTACTTCATACTCTCTCTTTCTTTTATTTCTCCCAGTAAAATGTGGAGTGTAAGACTGTGAAGCAGTAGGAGTTGTGGATCCAACCGAAAGAAGAACCTCAGGTTCCTGAGTGCCTTGGTGATATAGAGCCCACTGCTGACCACATGGTCTGTCGTATTTATGAGAAATAAACTTTTATTATGCTAATCCACTCACATCTGGAGTTGTTTGTTACAGGAGTCAACCTACCCTAAGTAGTTTATAACTCAGGTCTAATGTTCAGTCTGTTTTTTTTTCTCATGACTCAGCATAATGACTCAAATATATATTCCCTAAACAGACTTCTCAAGTTGTGATCATTTGATTTCCCATCAGTTCCGTATATTTTATCACAGATGCACATGTCTGTTTTTTATATCTCGCTTCCTTAATGAGATTCCACTGTTCCTTCACTTTCATTACCTGACCCTTTAGGAAGGTCAATTATCTTGGCAACAGCAGGACCCATGCCGTGTCCTGTAATAGAAGGCTGCCATTTCATATTGACCTGATTCTCCCTGTTCTCTAAATATCTCAACTATAATAGAACTTCTTTTTCCATCAAGTGTACCTCCTTCTTACACTAAGTTTTAATTTTCACACCTAAATAATATTGTTATTCTGACTCTAGGCTGAGGAAAAGAAACTCAACATGTTCCCTTAAAAATTAGAATTCAGGTTCATATTTTGTAGAGTTTCTTTTTCCTGGTGTATTGTGCCTTGTTTGGTTGTTTATCTGATGTGAATCTTATGCTCCAGATTTGCTGGCATCCTTTGAAAGAAAAAGTGCTTAAAGAAGTTTTGTGCCATGCTTTGTGAAACACAACAACATTTGTGGTTATTAACATTCTGTTGTTATTATGGTGTCTATCTGACGCTATCACATATGTTTAATACATGGTAATAATGTTTATGGAACCACTTCATTATAATTATAGTAGGGGCTCATAATCACAGCATCAGGAAAGAAACTACAGGCTTGTCAAACCAGCTCATTATAAACCAACTGCCCCTTTCTCTATAATTACATATGGCCAGGCTGGGAGCCTGCTGCCATACCACCTTGCTGTTTGGCTGTGTGTTCATATGAGGCTCAATTTGCAGCCTTCTCCACATCCCTGGGGCACATTTACACACCCCCATTGAGTTATCTCTGCTTAAAAACTCCATGTGATGAAACGGTGCCCATGAAACTGCCACAGAGGTGTCAGAGATTAGAACAGTAGAAAGAAATTGAGCCAATAATAGCAATAATACATGTGTTTGTGTTTGTGTGTGTGTGTGTGTGTATCTGTGAGTGTCCATATATTTCATTATATTTATTTTTCAGTATGAGACTCAATTTTGTAGAATGCCATTCATGGAAATGGTACTCTAAATGCTTCCTAGAGAAAAGCAAAGAGCAAGGGAACTCTAGAGGAAGCAAGAAAAATACTGGTGGAGCTGAAGCTGGCTTTCTTCAGAGATTTGTGAGATAAAACTAATGAGAAGTGGAACATTCTGGAGAAGGCATTTCCCATCCAGGTCAGCATTTCCCAAAGTGTATTTTCTGGAATTTTAGTCCTTGGGAGGTTGATGGATGCAAACATAAAACAAAGTCTTTTGTGTTCACGTGAGTTTTTTAAAACCTGGGTTAACCAAGTTAAACTGGTTTCTGCAGAACTTCTCAGGTCTTTTACTATAGTGTGTGAAGACTTAGACTCTAGAAGTGGCAGCAGCAGAGGCAATATTAGGCTGGTTTTCCAGGAATGACTGGTCAGGTTCTTTTTACTCTGGGTCTTAAAACATGGCTATACAGCACATAAACTTGAGCGTAGCATGAAAATACACATATACTTACAGGGATAGATTAATCAAAATAAACTTTCTATCATTACCAGCATTAACACTGAGCAACAGGAGGCAGTTCTTTACACAACCCTTTGGCCTAGAAATTTGGAGGCCCAGAAAATCTAGAGGCTTTTAGAAGACATTTTATGTCATGCTTGTAATGTACAGGCATAGGCTTTCTGCCATCCTTTGATGCTCTTTTAAAGATAAATAACTGTTCATTAAGCATACTGAATTTATGGGGGAGAAATGATAAATTCTAGATGACACTGACTTGATTTATATTAAATTGACTTTCCACATTCAGGAAGATAGCTGAAAGGACATGAAACCCAGCCTTGTCATTTTCCTTCTTAAATCAGGAAAAAGAGGTCACTCTCCACTGTTACTCCTTTCCAAGACTCACATTTCAAGCTATATCATTTTATAACCTGTACCAACTACCTTCTCTGGCACCTCCCCCTATCAATTGTCCCTTCCTTGAATTCCTCACTTTTCATTGTCTCCTTCCTTCCTTCCTATCTTCTATGCTTAACTATCACTCAGCTTTATAAACTAATTTTTCTTACTTGTCTCCTTTTCTTTACCACCTAATTCTTCAAAAAATAAATAGTTTGGATTATGCTTCCTTCACTTTATTTTGCCTCACTCCTTAACCTTTTGTAATATGATTTTTATTAAAAAGATCTCTCCAAACAGAAAATATTTGCAAATCATATATCTAATAAAAATTTAATATCCAGAACATATAAAGAACTCCCAAAGCTCAACAATAAGAAGACAAGCAACACAATTAAGAGAAGGGCAAAGGACTTAAATAGACATTTCCCCAAAGAAGATATAGAACTGGCCAATAAGCACATGACAAGATGCTCAATATTATCAGTCACCAGGGAAACGCAGATCAATACCACAATGAGATACCCCTTCAAACCTACTAGGCTGTCCATAATTAAAAAAGAAAGAAAGAAAGAAAGAAAGAAAGAAAGAAAGAAAGAAAGAAAGAAAGAAAGAAAGAAAGAAAGAAAGAAAGAAAGCTAAAGTATTTGGGAGATTGTGGAAAAATTGAAACACTTGTACATTGCTGGTGGGAATATGCAAGGCTCAGCTGCTGTGGAAAATAGTTTAGTGGTTCCTCAAAAAAATAAACATAGAGATACCATATGATTCAGCAATTTCACCTTTGGATATAAGCTCAAAAGAACTGAAAACAGTGACTTACACAAATACTTATACACCAGTGTTCATTGCAACATTATTCACAATAGTCCCAATGTGGAAACAACCCAAGGGTCCGTCAACAGATTAATGGGTAACAAAACATGGCATAGACATACAATGGAATATGCTTCAGCCATAAAAAACAAGGAAATTCTGACACGTGCTATAAAACTTGAAAACTATATGCTACGTGAAATAAGCCAGACATAAAAGGACAAGTATTGTATGATTACACTTATATGAAAGATTAAGAATAGGCAAACGCAAAGAGACAAAAGTACATTAGACATTATCAGGGGCTGGGGATGAAGAAGAATGGGGAGTTATTGTTTAATTGATCAATTGTTACAGAGTTTCTCTTTGGGATAATAAAAAAGCCTTGGGATAGTGGTGATGGTTGCACAACCTTGTGAATGTAATTCATGCCACAGAATTGTACATTTAAAATTGGCTAAAATGGAGATCCTGGTCAAGATGGTGAAGTAGGTAAATGCTGTGCTTACCTACTTTCAAGACCATATCAAAATTACAACTAAACTACAGAACAAACACCAGTGACAATTACCTGAAGTCTAGCTGAGCCAAAGTCCTATACCTAAGGACATACAGAAGAAGCCACCACAACAATGGTAGGAATGGCAGAGCCACAGAACAAGCTGATCCCATACCCACTTGTGACCATTAAAAATTGGGAAGGAGGGCCGGCCAAGTGGCGCGTTGGTTAAGAACTGGTTTGGGATGCCAGAGGGCCCCGGTTTGGATCCCACATATGAGGGCCAGTGACACTGCCCTCCACAGCTAAGATGCTGAACAATGGCTCAATCTGGAGCTGGGCTGCCGTGAGTCGCCGGCAACGGCGTAGGCTGCAGCCACTGCTGCAGTGGGTTGCCATGGGCTACCATGTGTAGCCAGCAGCCAGCGTGAGCGGCCTGCAGCTGCAGTGAGCGGCCGTCCAGAAGCCAGCAACTGATCTGCTTCGCCCGGGAAGAGTGCAATGATGGTACCAACTTGGGCCAGTGAAGCAACATCCTCCACAACTAGATTGAAGAACAAAATGACAGCAACTTGTCTGTTCCCCTTCCCCCAATTCCCCAGCATTGTTCCCATCCCCCCAATTCCCCAATAAAAAAATAAAAAAATAAAATAAAAATTGGGAGGGATATCTTGGCTGATGAGGCACCCCTAAAGGAGCAAGGGGTCTCAGGGCTATACCAGCTCCCCAGACCAGAGTTCCAGTGCCAGGGAGAGAAGTCCCTATAATTTCTGGTTGTGAAAACCAGTGGAGATTGTGGCTAAGTGAGACAGAGGGCAGCTGCACTACCAGGCGTTCCTCTTAAAGGGCCCATGTATGGATTTACTTGCTGATGGACTCACTCACTTTGAGCTCCAGGGCTGGAGCAGCAGCTTGAAAGGTGACAGGGACATATGGCAAGGAACTGGGTTGTCTGGCAGCAGAGTAAGGGCTGGTGGGGCAGTTTTCTCCTGGACAGGGGATCTGGTGGGAGCCATTGTTTCCTTGTTGAGTCCTCCCTCTTTCTGGCATGCAGATGCAAGCAGCCACCATATCTGAGTCTCCATCAACCAGGGTAACACTGTTCATTTGCCCTGATCCCTGAGACCACACCCCAGCCAACTTCCAGGAATACTGGAACTATTTTCAGTGGGGTTTTTTCAAACACGCTGCTCGCCTTGGTTCATGTGGCAGATTTTCCAAAAGTCTCTCAGAGATTCACAAAACCCAAACAAGCAGCATCTGGCTTCAGCATGTCCGGTACCTCTGGCTGAGCAGTACTAAGCCTGGAACTAGCAACAGCCGGCCTTGGTTTGTGACTTGGCCTCTCAAGATACCTCCAAGTACAGCACTAGCACTAGCCATCTGTGGATTGCTTTGTGGCTCATGCCAGGTGGCCCAGGGCAGGGTACAGGCTATGGCTGAACTTGACCTGCATCAGGTTCCCTCCCAGGCAGCCCTGGGGCTGGTATACCAAGCGGCCAGTCTTGAACCAAGCTGGAGCATTACCCAGCTGCCTCCAAGGATGACACACACAAAGGGCAGTCTGGACAGGCACCATAGCCCTGCTAAAGCAAATCCTGCTCTGTAGGGTCAGCCCCTGCACTACCACTCCTCCACTGTAGTTATAGCCAGTCCTCACAAGCAATGAGCCTGAGGACCAATCCCTCCCACTGATGTGCAAACAGCAACGAAGGCTCAACTACAACAGGAGGACACACACAACCCACACAAGGGACATACCTGGAGCACCCAGTTCTGGTTACCAGGGAGACTGCACCACTGGACCTCACAGCACACCTACTACATAAGGTCACTCTACTAAGATCAGGAGACATAGTAGCCCTACCCAATATATAGAAGCAAACATAGGGAGACAGCCAAAATGGAAATACAAAGAAACATGTCCAAATAAAAGAATAGAACAAAGCTTCAGAAAAAGAACTAAACAAAATGGAGACAAGCAATCTACCAGATGCAGAGTTCAAACCGCAGGTTATAGAGATGCTCAGTGATCTCAGACAGAACTTCAACAAAGAGACAAGAAACATAAAAATGGAGATAGAAAACATAAAAAAGAATCAGTCAGAAATAAAGAGTACAAAACTGAAATGAAGAATATATTATAGGGAATCAACAGTACATTAGATGAAGCACAGTATTGAATCAGCGATTTTGAAGATAAATTAGCAGGAAACCCCCAATCAGGACAGCAAAAAGAAAAAAGAATCCAAAAACAAAGAGGAGAGTTTAAGGGGCCTCTGGGACAATATCAAGCATACCGACATTCACATCATAGGGATACCAGAAGGAGAAGAGAGAGAGCATGGAATTGAAAACCTATTTGAATAAAGAAAGAAAACTTTTCTAGTTGATGCAGGAAATGGATATTCAAGCTCAAGAAGCACAGAGTCTCAAACAAAATGAACCCAACGAGACTCACACCAATATTCATCAAAATTAAATTTCCAAAAGTTAAAGACAAAGAAAAAAATCTTAAAAGCAGCAAAAGAAAAGCAGTTAGTTAACTACAAGGGAGCTCCCATAACACTGTCATCTGATTTCTCCACAGAAATTTGCAGGCCAGAGGGATTGGCATGAAATATTCAAAGTGATGAAAATCAAGGACAGCCAAGGCTACTCTAATCAGTAAAGCTATCATTGAGAATTGAAGGACAGATAAAGAGCTTCCCAGACAATAAAAGCTAAAGGAGTTCATCACCACCAAACCAGTATTACAAGGAATCTTAGAAGGACTTCTTTAAGATGAAAAAAATAATAATAATAAAATATATGAATAAGATGGCAATAACTACATATCTATCAACAATTACTTTCTATGTAAATGGATTAAATGCTCTGATCAGCCACAGAGGTGGCTGAATGGATAAGAAAACAAGACCCATAAATATGCTGCCTATAAGAGACTCACTTCAGATCGAAAGACACACACAGTCAAACTGAAAGTAAAGTGAAAATGGAAACAAACAAAAAAGCTAGAGTAGCAATATTTATACCAAACTAGACTTTAAAACAAAGGCTATAACAAGAGATAAAAAGGGACCTAGTAATCCCACTTCAGGGCATTTATCTGAAGAAGCCCAAAATGCTACTTCAAGAGGATGTTTTCACCCATACATTCCTTGCAGCATTATTTATAACAACCAAGATATGAAGGCAACCTGGGTTTCCCTAAGTGGATGAATGGATAAAGAAGAGATGGTACATATATACAATGGAATATTATTCAGCCATTAAAAAGAATGAAATCTTGCCATCTGCAACAACATGGATGGACCTAGAGGATATTCTGCTGAGTGCAGTAAGTCAGACAGCAAAAGACAAATGTCATATGATTTCACTTATAAGTGGAATCTAAAGAACAAAATAAAAACAAACAAAACAGAAACAAATTCATAGATGCAGAGAATATTTTGATGGTTGACAGATGGGAGGGGTTTGAGGGGTGGGTTAAAAAGGGGAATGGATTACGAAGTACAAACTTGTTGTTACACGGTAGTCATAGGGATGTAGTGTATAGCCTAAGGAAGAGTCAATAAAATTGTGGTGATTATGTATGGTGTCAGATGGGTACTGGATTTATTGGGGTGATAGATGGCAGGGCATTGGGGGCAGGGTGAAAAAGGTGAAGAGACTAAGAAATACAAATTGAAAGTTGCAAAATAGTCAATGGGATGTAAAATAAACCATATGGAACGTAGTCAATAATATAGTAATATAGTGCCAGTTGAATACTAGACTAGTCAGTGGGATCACTTCTTAAATTATATAAATGTCTAACCACTATGCTGTACACCTGAAATTAATATAAAATATCTAATATAACTGTAATTGAAAAATTTAAAAAGGGGGAGGGGAATAAAGGGAAACAGAGGTCCAAATTTCCAGGTATAAAACAAATAAGTCATGGAGATGTATGTACAGCATGGGGAATACAGTCAATAATATTGTGATAGCATGGTATGGTGTCAGATGGCTGTTGGACTTGTCATGGTGATCACTTCTTTAGGTATATAAATGTTGAATAACTATGATATACCCCTAAAACGAATATAATATTGTATTTTAGATATATTTTAATAAAAATCTTTTAAAATTAGAAAATAATGGTTAAAATGGTAAATTTTATGTTTATATATTTTAGAATAAAAAAAAAAGGCTTTTCGGCCGAGTGGCGCGATGGTTAAGAACTCGCTTGGGATGCCAGAGCCCCGGTTCGGATCCCACATAGGAGGGCCAGTGACACTGCCCTCTACAGCTAAGATGCTGAACAACAGCTCAACCTGGAGCTGGGCTGCCGTGAGTCGCCGGCGACGGCGTAGGCTGCAGCCCCTGCTGCAGTGGGTTGCCATGGGCTACCGTGTGTAGCCAGCAGCCAGCGTGAGCGGCCAGCAGCCGCAATGAGCGGCCATCCAGAAGCCAGCGACTGATCTGCCTCACCCGGGAAGAGCGCAATGATGGTGCCAACTTGGGCCAGTGAAGCAACGTCCTCCACAACTAGACTGAAGAACCAAACGACAGCAACTTGTCTGTTCCCATCCCCCCAATTACCCAATAAAAATCTTTAAAAAAAAAAAAAAAGGCTTTTCCAAAGACGTGCCTGTTTTGAAGCAGAAGTGGGCTTTGGACTCATGGAAGTCTGTTCTCAGGATCTTTGCCACTTGCTCAAATGCCACTTTGTCCCTGAGGCCTTTCCTGACCACTTTATTAAAAATCACCACCCTCCACCACCCCAACACTCCCTCTGTGCCTTCTATGCTTTGTTTTTTTTTTCCATTATTTGTCTTTATCCAGCTGACATATACATTTTAATTCATTGTCTGTGTTTAGTGCATCTCTCCCAGCTGGGATGTAAGATCAACAAGGAAGGGATTTTTACCTACTTGTTCCTCCTCTGCTCCACCTTCAGGTCCTAGAACTGCTAGCTTAGCATAGGCTCTTCCTAAATATGTGTGGGTTGACATCAGTGAATACATTCCTGGAGGAAGCTGAAATAGTCCCTGAGTGGGACAAGGATTCCTTATTCCATTTTCCTTAGCTGCCCTCCTAATGACAAAGGATTCAGATCCTTGTCTTATAAGAAAGCCTCGCCATGGACTGAGGAGAACAGGGAACCATGTGACGTATAATATATTAGAAGATGGGGAGACCAGCTGATGGGGTTCAGAACACACCACCCTGAAATATGGTGCCTATGGAGTGTTGACTATTTTAAGCTGAAGGAATTTGAGAAAGGGGAAGGCACCGAAAAACTCTCTGATGTGCCCTTGAAGCAGGTCATAAGCTCTCATGTGAGAGGACCCCATCCCCTCCATCTCTTTCTCAAAGCTGATAACTGATAGGTAGTTGTTGAACAATACCAATTGGAATAGGGGCTCCAAACAATGACATTAGTTATGCTGCCAGCACAAATCCACAGGCATTCACAAGGTCTAAAAATATTTAAACCCTCATGGTCTCCTGAAGTCATTGCTATACTTCAGGCCCAACTCAAATATCTCCTCTGCTCTGAAGCCTTTGTGACTGTCCTCCACATGTCTGAGCATGTTGCACATCCCTCCACAGAGCTAAATGAGTGTATGTTTGCTCCCTTTCTATTCTGTGAACCTCTGCTAGACAAAAACAACAGTTATGTTTTTCTGCATGGCCTATTCTCAGCACCCTGCCTGCTGTAGAGGAGATAATACGTAGTATTTGTTGAACTGCTCTGATTGTCTCTGCCTACCTACCTTCTTCCCCCTCCATCTTTCCCTCTCCCTCCCTTTTCTCTTCTTTCCATCTATTTTTCCTTGCTTCTTTCCCTCCTTCTAGAACCTACACCTAGAACTTTTAATGGACTCTTCAAGAAGCTGGGTCATGAACGTGAATACCAGGATTCAGTCATCTTTCCAGGAATCATCTGTTGGGACTCAGGGCAGGCTGCCCCCAAATACACCAGTGACATATTGATTATTTTGAATTAAAGTTACTTGAGCCAGTACAAGAACACTCTAACCTTCACCTCTCTGTCCCCACCCCTGAAAGCAGGAAATAAATCTCCCAGGTGAAAGGTATCCTTCCTATACCAGGAGGTAGATACATTTTTATCACTAGAGACAGGACATTCAAAGCTGAGAACTTGTATAAACAAACCTTGTTACTTTACTAATTTACTACCTGAAGCCCAAACTCTGCTTAGATTCTTCACTAATGAAGCACTCAAGCCTAAATTTTTTTGATCAGACAAGTCCTCACAAATGTATTGCTCCCTTGTCTAAAAAGTATAAAAGCTGTGTGCTTTGGTCATTTTTTCTTATTTTTTTTCAGTTACAGTAGATATTCAATATTATTTTATATTAGTTTCAGGTGTACAGCATAGAGGTTAGACATTTATATAATTTATTCAGTGATCTCCCAATGAGTCTAGTACCCACCTGACACTATAATTGTTGCAACATTATTGACTATATTCTCTATGCTGTGCTTTACAGTCCCTATTTTGTAACTACCAATTTGTATTTGTCAATCCCTTCACCTTTTTCACCTAGCTCCCCAACACCCCACCCTCTGTAAACCATCAGTTTGTTCTCTGTATCTATGAGTCTATTTTTGTTTTATTTGTTCATTTATTTTGCTTTTCAGATTCCACACATAAGTGAGATCATATTATCAGTCTGACTTATTTCACTTAGCATAATACCCTCTAGGTCCACCTATGTTGTAAATGGTAAGATTTCTTTTTTATGGCCAAGTAATATTCCATTGTGTAAATGTACCACATCTTCTTTATCCAATCATCTATTGATGGGCACTTAGGTTGCTTCTGTATCTTGGCTATTGTAAATAATGCTGCAATGAACATAGGGGCGCATATATCTTTTCGAGTTAGTGTTTTGGATTTCTTTGGATAAATACCCAGAAATTAAATTGCCAGGTCATAAGGTAATTCTATTTTTAATTTTTTGAGGAACCTCCAAGCCATTTTCCATAGTGGCTGTACCAATCCTAACAATAGTGCATGAGGGTTCCTTTTTCTCTGCATCCTCACCAACACTTGTTGTTTGTTGATTTATTGATAATGACCATTCTGACAGGAGTGAAGTGATATCTTATTGTGGTTTTAATTTGCATTTCTCTGATGGTTAGTGACATTAGCATCTTTTCATATGTCTATTGGCCATCTGTATGTCCTCTTTGGAGAAATGTCTATTCAGGTCCTCTGCCCATTTTTTAACTGGATTGTTTGGGGTTTTTCATGTTGAGTTGTATGAGTTTTAAAATAAATTTTGGATATTAACCTCTTATAAGATGTATCATTGACAAATATCTTCTCCCATTCAGTAGGCTGTCTTTTCATTTTGTTGATGGTTTCCTTTCCTGTGCAAAAACTTTAGCTCGATGTAGTCTCATTTGTTTATTTTTTCTTTTGTTTCCCTTGCCCAAGGAGATATATCAGAAAAAAAATATCACTAACAGCAATGTCAGTGAGTTTACTGCCTATGTTTTTTTCCAAGAGTTCTATGATTTGGGGTCTTACATTTAACTCTTTAATCTACTTTGAGTTTATTCTTGAATATGGTGAAAGAAGGTGATCTAATTTCATTCTTTTGCATGTATTTGTCCAGTTTTCCCAACGCCATTTATTGAATAGACTGTCTTTACCTCATTCTATGTTCTTGCCTCCTTTTTCATAAATGACCATATAGGCGTGGGTTTATTTCTGTTCCATTGATCTCTCCATTCCTGTTCTCTGTATTCTATTCCATTGATTATGCTGTTTAGATTACCATAGCCTTGTAGTATAGTTTGATATCATGTAGCGTGATATCAATTTTGTTCTTTTTTCTCAAGATTGCTGTGGCATTTGGGGGCCTTTTGTGGTTCCATATAAATTTTAAGATCATTTGTTGTAGTTCTGTGACCATTGGTTTGGTATGCCTTTGTTCTACATTATAACCAATCCAAAGTCTATCCAGCCTGAAAGACCAGATCAGACATTACCTTCATCTTGCAGTTTTTTCATATGGGCAAACCAGATAGGCTCACTCACTATTCTGAGCCTCTGTAACATTTGGTTTGTACATCTGTCAGTATATGAATCACCACTGTTATGCATTAGACATACCAGTGAGCTTTCCTTCTCTCTTCTCCAATATTGTAAATGTCTGCAGCCTGAGAATATTTTATTTTCATTACTGTGACTCCCTTGCGACTAGCATTGTTCTAGCACAAGTAAACATTTGTGGTTCAATGTGGTGTTTCTTAGGTCAGCCTTCAAGATGGGACTTCAGGAGGCCAGAAAGTCCTTGTTGCTTTCCTTCCCCTCATTTCTTGATCTGCTTTATTAGTTCACTTACAGCATTGATTCTAAATCAAGTACAACATCTTGATAAGTGTAGTGATAGTGATAGTGATAGTGATATTGTGTGTGTGTGTAGAGTGGAATTTAATAATGAGAATGCATGAGGAAGATTGGGAGTTGGGGCCGGGAAGAAAATGAAAAAGGAATAGAAATATTTACTGAAGAGTTCTTACAGGATAAGACTTTTAGAGACTTTTTGTTCCTTTACTCCTCATGACAATGCTGTGGTAAGAGGTTGTATTTTCCACATTTACCAAAGAGAAATGTGAGGCTCAGAGAAATTAAGTGACATGGAATGAGTAGCTCTTGGTACTGAGCTGCACAACCAGAACCCTAATGCAGGCCCAGCATGTCTCCAACACTTGACTGCAACCTCTTTCTACCATGTCCCACTCAACTGTAGCCTGGGTAGGGCTGATAACCAGAGAATAAGGTGTTTATTAGATGGTAGGCACTGTTCCAAGCACCTCAGATATTGTAATTCATTTCACCTGAACAACAACTCAGTGAGGTAGACCCTATATTATTATCACCATTTTACATATGAGGAAACTGAGGCAACAAGTTGTCAAGTAACTTGCCCAAGATTAATGTACTAACTAGTAAAAGGTCCAAAATTTGACCCAAACTGACTGAATCCAGAGTCACAGTTCTAAACTACTCTACTGTACTGCATCATTTCACAAGTTGCCATCTTCATATGTGTCCCAGCTACCCCGAGGTTCACGTTGCCACATGGACTTCCTACTCATCAGCTGTCTGATTAACAGCCACTCTAGAGACCAGTCAGACTTAGACCCATAAATCAGTTAAACCTTTCCCAGTTTATATTTCTTTCTCAAACTTTTCATAGCTCGGGTAACTACTAAAATAATAGCTACTAGACTCTCACTTTTCACCCTCTGGAAAACGTATCTCCCAGTCCACATGCCAGCACACATACCATCTCAGCCCAAGCTGGGATGAAAATTGGGTTTAATTTTTTTTATGAAAAGTGAGTTTCACACATCTAGTTGATCTCCATGGGTTGCTTTTGGGTTGTGTTTTTACTTTTACTTTTTAACATAGGAAAAATATAAATTGGAAAGTTGTCTAAAGGTATATCAATTATTTATATTGCATTTGTGCAGATGCTTTTCCCAGCTGCTGCTAAAAGGCAAGACGACATTTTACCAAATGCTTTACCTGTGGCAACTCCTTTCTATTTGTTACCTTTGAAGAAGAAAATTGAGTTTTACCAGGAAGCAATATGAAGCACATCCTGAGTACCACGTCTCCCCTTCTGGTTCACATGGCTAGGGGGACGATGTTTTTCAGACTCCCTTTACTCCCTTTTCCCCTATGGAGGTGACAAAATTTATCTAATTGGTAAACTTGGAAAGAACAGTTGAATCAAATTATGTTCCTCTTTTATATTGCCTTGAACTGCTTTCACGGGTAAGAAACTAACCTCAAATTTGTATGGCTGGCTCATACCTCAAAAGACACTTTCCCCCAGGACTTCTAGCTGACTTTATATTTGATAATATTAAAAGTAAAACCTTCTTGGGAGAAAGTTTTCTCAGGCCTAACCAACTCCATGACAGGAATCAGTGGTAGTGAACACAGCCACATAACACCAAAATATCTGAACAAGATTTTGTGGAGGCCAAAATACTGAATAGATTTCACAGTGACCAGAGCTGCCACCATCCATGTTTCTAAATATTGCTAGAAGATAGGAATAGCTCGAGAGAGCTTCTCTGACAATGAAGCCAATACAGAGACTAATGCTTCAATCTCCCGTACATAGTAAATGCAGAGTGTCAACATTAAGCTCTTGTGGGACCATTTATGTCAATTGTGTTTAAGTCTATAGATTGTGACTTTGGGATAACTGGAATCTACTAGTTGACATATTGGTGAGGCTAAAACTTCTCAGAGACCATTAAGTTTCTGGTACCATCTTTACCAATACTAACAGGTAATGCAGAAGACCTGCTATATGTTGGGTTTTCTTGTTCTTCAGGTTTTGAATAATTTGAGAAAATAAAAGAGATAGAGAAGGAAAATACTGATAGAGGCTACACTGGAGTGACTAGCCAGCTCTGGAAGCCAAGTAAACTTAAATGACTACTGAATTTAGAATTAGACAGACCTACCTACTGGGCCACACCACTGCTGGGGCCAGTAAGCTTCTCTGTCCCCTGTCTTGCAGAAGCAGCAGAGAAACCAAGTTAAAAGTATGTTCCTTGCAGGTAGCTCCCCTCCAGAGGAAGAACATGAGCTAGGATGACCATGCTGTTATTATTCTTCCCCAGTGAAAAGGTGGAGAAGCCAGAGAAAAATTCCTCTTTTTCTGGGAACCAAGAGTGGGAAAATGGCATTACATTTAGCAAAGTCCAAAATAGTCCAATTTTCTCATTTCCCATTTCAGATCAATCTATAAAACATTTTATTGTGAGTTATGCCAAGCAGCTTGGTTCTTACATGTTAGTTTTCTGCAATTCCTGTGGTTGTACAATGCAGGGTGTTAGCAGTAGGGCTGTAATGAGATGAGGTCTTGCTTTTCCATGGCTTACCTCAAACAATATGTACATCATTTTTTATTGTTAACATTTCAGTGTAGACCATTTCAGATTGTCATGTCAGAAAAAGTGAAAACTACTTTCCTATTTATTCGTTAGACAACTACAATTTAAAAAATAGCCTTCAAATCTAGGGATATGACCAAGGAAGTAAGCACATCACATTTGTCCTTTGTCACCTGGGGTGGGGGGTGGGGGGGTGGGGAGGATTTCCAAATCATCTTGTTCTCCCTCTTGCTCATATATATTTACCATATAGATTAATTTCTCCTTCAATAATATTTATTATTCTACTTTCTCAACCCCACAATCTCCCTTCCCCAACAAGTAGTCTTATTCTATTAAAAAAATAGTTTTACTATGCTTTCATTGGTAAGTTGATAAGATAAAATAAGCTATAAAATTTTTTAAAATGCAATTGATGTGGTGGGCTTAACCTCCGTGGAGTGTGTCTGCAGAGCTGTAAAACAAAGATTCTTATTCCTCTCCATTGGAGTGATGGGTCACTGACAGATATGCCCATTAGTTGATGTCCATGCAGGCACCTCAACCATCACACATGACACCTGCCATAGTATTTGCTAAGTTGATTTGCCAACATTGAAAAGGTTAACCAATTTGACTGCTTAAATTTCATTCCTAAATTGGTTCTTTCAGGTGTGCCACATCAGTGGGGTTGGGAAGGTTTAATGCAGGAAAGTTTGAAATTCAAAAAACAGGCCAATTTTTCTCAAGTTTTGAAAGACTTTGAAAATATTTATTTTTCAAAAACTTTTCTTTATGAGACATTAACTCTCAGTAAATGTTTATCTTTAATTTTAACCTGAAACTAAGTTTGAGAGATTCCAGTCCACATGGATTTTGTTTTTACAAAACTCATCAAAAAGGCTTACAGAAGACCGTTCTGATTAAAAACACACACACACACACACACAAAATACCACAATAATGGCATTGCTACTTCAACTCTGAGATAGTCTGGAGTGTTTTATTTATTATGATCTTATTTACTGACAAATCTCCAATTGGTTGAAATCCAATTTAAATAGATGCAGAAGTTTCTGCATGTTCCAAACCTTAAAAAAATAAAGGAAGAAAGGGAAAGGAAGGGGGAGAGAGAGAGAGAGAGAGAGAAAGAGATGCAGAAGCTGCACTAACTTACTGAACAGTATCCACACACAAAAAAACTACACTTAACCCTTGACCAGTTCAGGTTAGGCCCTCCCCACCCCCTGACTGCTCACACGGTAGAAAATCCATGTATAACTTAAGTCAGCCCTCCACATCCGCAGATTCCCAACTGCCAGTTGACCCTTAAACAACGGGGGGTCAATCAAAAAATATTCCTGTATAAGCAAACCAGTGCAGTTCGAACCCGCATTGTTCAAGGGTCAACAGTATTAGAATAAAAGTAGGAAAGGTCACTGAGCTGGAATTCTTTGATAAAGGCCTAGATGAAATCTCTCAATTAGGTGAACTCTCAGAAAGGGCTCACTCCAAACACTACCACCTGAGTACTTCCCTCTTCGTCTCCCACATTCTCTCCTGAACCCATACTTCTGCCCTGCTTCACCCCGGAAGAAAGTGAGCTCTATAGACAAGAACAAATACAAATCATGTCTTCCAGCCTCTGCTGCTCTCCAGGCCGCCATTTTTCTTTCTGTGACTCCCTAACACTTTCACAATTCTCTTATGCTAGGCCTGGAGGTTAGACTGAAGAGAAGGGACTCAATTGTGAATGAGACTTTGGGCTTATCTTACTTCACCAAGCTGCTGCCTTCAAAGGAAGCACACTGATGGAGTTAGCCTCGTTCAGTGGAATCACCTGGGGCTTGAGCCCCAGCGAGGTCTGAGCTCAAATCCTAGCTCTTGGTTTTATTAGCTGTACCGCCCATACTGCAGTCAAGTGTTTTCTTTCCAAGATAGGATTCTGAACAGGTGCCTGCCTCCTTCGACTCTTCAGTGGCTCGCTATTACTTTTTGCCTAGAGGCCAAACTTTGCATTCTGTACTGCTGGGTCTGCAGATTCTGAACCCCAACTCCCTCTCGGGCTTCTCCTGACACCACTTTCCTCTTCCCACTCAAAACCCCAGCCCTCTTGAATCTCTCTCAGTATTTTGTGAGCTCCTTTGCTTGACTCTAGAGAAGAGAACAGCACACTTTTCCTGTAAAGGGCTGGATGGTAAATATTTCTTCAGACTTTGCGGAACAAATGGTCTTGGTCGCAACCACTCAACCTTTACCATTGTGATGCCCAAGCAGCTACACACAATACATACATGAATGGGTGTGGCTATGTGCCAAAAACTAGCACATGGGAGTCTGGGGACAATGGATGGGGTTGCAGGGTTGACCCATGAGCCAGAGTGGGCTGACCCCTGCTCTACACCTTCGTCCATGTTATTTACTCCTGCTTCCTGGGGTACTTCTTACCTGCCCGTCACATGGTCAAATCATTTTTAACTGGGTTTTTATCTTTCTTGCCTTGGCTTAGATGCTACTCCCTCCAGGAATCTTCCCTTTTGCCCAACTCTGGGCCATGTGCTCTCTCCCCATGACCTTCCAATGCACTCTGCACTCTCCCCACCAGTGGCTCATCACTCTATATGATAGCTGCCAATTTACATCTTTATATCACTCCACAGACTATAAGATTCACAGGGCAGGAATCAAGTTTGCCTTGTTTCTTTATATCGAGCACCTGCACCTAGTAGGTACTCAATAAATAGTGGTTCTTATCATTACAGTAGAATTAAGTTAAATGGGCCACTTTGAGTGAGCCTGAAAACCTAGCAACTCTTCCATCAGAAAAATCAAACTGACAACCTCACAAAGGCAAAGTTTTCCCAAATCAGTGTTGCTTCAGGGTCTCCATGGAAGTGATTTAACAAATAAGCAGGGACAATGGCCTGAGCCCCAAGTCAGTGGTTCTCAGCATTTATGTACATTAGAACCACCTGGGAGAGCTCTAAAACTTACTGATGCTTAGATCTCACAGGCAGAGGTTCTTATTTAAGTGTTCTAGGGTGCATCCTGGGATGAGAATCTTTACAGTCTCCCCAGGTCTATTAGCTCCTTGGGGCTGCCACAACAAATTACCACAAATTGGGTGGCTTAGAGCAACAGAAATGTATTCTTTCAGAGTTCTAGAGGCCAGACATCTGAAATTAAATTGTGGGAGCCACTAGAGGAGAATCCTTTGTTATCTCTTTCAGTTTCTGGGGGTACCAACATCCCGTGGCATCTTGGCTTGTGGCTATATCACTCCAGTCTCTGCCTCTGTCTTCATATCACCTTCTGTGTATGTGTGTTCTCTATGTGGCTCTTACAAGGACACTTGTCATTGGATTTAGGGCACACTTGGGTATCCCAGTATGATCTTAAGACATTAAGTTAATTACATCTGCAGAGTCTTTTTGTCCAAGTAAGTTCACATTTACAGGTTCTAGGGATTAGGATATGGACTTACCAGTAACTTTGAGGGGGGGGGGCAACATTCAACCCCAAACACCAAGTAATTTTGATTTACAGCCACTCTCTAAGTAATAGGAACATATTTGTAGGTGGGCTCCCACATCTGTGCCCAGGCTTGGGGGGAAATTCACTGCTCCATTAACCAGGTGAGAATGATCATTTTGGTTCATTCCTTACCCTGATGAAAGAGGAATAAGGGTTAAGGATGGTGTTGAAGCAATGCCAGGCAAGTGACACAGAGGGAATGCAAAGCATGGATTTGATAACTGACTTCCCTCTGTTCTTTGTTCTTCACTACTCTTTCCTTCAGAATTAATTTTCTCTGTCCAAGTGAATCTCTAATACTTAGACTTTTCTTTCTTTCTTTTTTCTTTCTTTTTTCTTGGTTGAAGCATTCTGCCCTAGACTGAATATCTATAGTCCTACTATCTCCTATTGTTTCAAAGACAACCATGCCCTTCATTTGGGTCAAACTTTTAGGCAAAATTATAGAAAGGTTTTTTGGTATTTTTTGGGGGGGTAATTGAGATGTTCATAATTATGATAAAGGAAAGGCTGTTCTTGTTTCTGAGTAGCTAAGGGTAGAAAGTCAGATGTGTCCCTATATTTCCTTGAAACCACAGCTGCCTCACACTGAGCTTAAATTCTTTAAAAGCTAAAAAATAGGGGGGAAAATGAAATGTGTAATTCTCATGAAATTAGGGCTCCTTCCTGCTTTATCTGTTTGCTATTTACTTTTCAAAAGTCATTTTCCTTTAGCTCTTATCAGAAATAAGTTTGAAAATCCAACAGTGATGATGATGTCTGGAAGGAGATCATGAGGTTAGGGATAGAATGCCTGGTTACCTTTTGATTTTTCCTCTCTGCCATCTTTTTGGAACCAAACATCATTAGTAGTTCCAATAAATACAGTACAAACAGTGCTTTCATGGTCGTCCTCAGCAACCTCCTCAACGGGAAATGTCTTGTCCTTATTTATAATAACATAATAATGTGATTTTGAAAGAGGCAGCATGATTGTGGATTTTGTTTTGGCTAAAAAAAAATAAGTGCTGCATTTTTTTTTTAAGCAGAGGAATGAAAGGATGTATTTTAGATAAGAAGTAGTAGGGAAAATATACTCATTAATGCATTCTGCTGGCTGTCTGGTATGTGGGCTAATACTGCTGGAACCAACTTGCCTCTGCTATTTTGTTAGAGAAAAAAGAAAATACCCATTCTGCCCATTTTTGCTTTATTGTCTCATTCTTATTCTAATCCCCAAATACAAAGGGCAAAGTCCTTTCTGCTGATTCAAGACTTTTTGCAATTTGGAGAAAAATCCCATTCCCTGCCCCCCCCATTTTTGATGAGATGATGAGCAATCCTGGTAGACTAATTTAGGTAACTTTTCAGGTGTTCTTACTGAAACAAGAATTGCCAGAGAAATGTAAAAAATGCTAGCACTTATCGGAAATGCAAATGTGGCATTTGTTCAGCTTAATGTGAATAGCCTTGCCCAGGCAACAACAGAAGAGACAATTAGAATGCAGTCATGGTTCCAAAAATTCACCCTTTCTTCCAACTAATATGACATTCTTTCAAAGGGAAAAGAAAAGAAAGAAAAAGGAAAGGGGGAAATATATGTGGTTTTGCTTCAGTTACCAACACAAAAAAATGCCAATTGGGTATGGGTTTTATTTTAACTAAAAAATCTGTTATTGTGCAAGAATCGTCAGAACAAAGTAGCAATAAAGGAATTTTATGTCTGCACCGCCTTCATTATGGCTGGGTTTTAAGAGCGATGGAACACGGGTCACCCAGTGTTAGGAGTGACTGCGAGTGTTCAGCTCCACTGAGGACTGCGGTGGAATAGCCATGTTTATTGCCTATCATTTTTCAATGATTTTATGCCATCGTTTGGGAGAATAAAACAACTCTGTAGCAGGCATGCATGTAAATAAATTAAGCATTAAGAACCAGCAAGTTGTAATCATCTTTCTTTGAGAATGTACTAAACAGTTGCAATCAGTGAAATGGATGAGAAATTGCATTAAATTGCCGTTCCAGTTACATAGCATACCAGCTAAAACAAGAGTCGAGCTGTCAGGGGACGTCTGAAGGGAGAGAAGAATGCAATTGTCTTCTGGGTGTGTTTTCGACTACAAAACCACACCGGACAAATAATGTATGGGTCACTTAACCTTCCTAAGTGAAAGTATCTATTATTGATGAACAAACAACAATGCATGAACTCTTTAGCCATGTATTACCATTTGCCTCATTTCAGCATTCAAGTCTCCTAGGCCTGAGAACCATGGCAAATATAAAACCAATTGTCCCCTTGTATTATCATGCCTCTTTCTACAATGACCACTTTAATTATTCAGAGAATCCTTTTAAAAATTAAGATTGATTGGGAATAAGAGGAGCAAGTTTGATGAAGAGATGTGGATTTTTCCCCTTCTTTTTTTTTTAGAAGGAAAATGGGAAATACGCAGGATAGGGAAGCATTATTTTCACTGTTACTGAATTAATAGTTGGAGCTCTATGGTGTAGATTTTCTAGCATCTTCTCCAACAGAAAAAAAAATGGTGCTTTCCCAACTTTTCCTGATTTTCAATTAAATAGGGGTACGTTTGGCTTCCCTGGATATGTGCTTTAGTCAGGAGATACCTTTAGTCTATCAACTGGATTTCTGATGCATGTGAGCTAGTTTATTTGGGGAGAAATCTCAATGCAGAGGGAAAAGTATAGGCTTTAATCATCACTAGACTCTGATTCAAATCCTGGTTCTGCCACTTACAAGTTGTTTGTCTTTAGGTTAATTTTGTTAACTTGTCTGAACCTGTTTTCCTCATAGATAAAATGGACGTATTATTTATGCTCACATCATGCTAACCTCCTTGTACAATGTCTAACACAGTGTTGGCACACTTGATGGATCCTAAAGCTGTTCTTGTAATAGTGCAGTTGACATATACCTAGTGTTTATTGAGCTTTTACTATGTGCCAGGTATTCTACTAGATGCTTTCATGTATGTCATCTCATTTATTTCTTATAACATTCAAGTCATTTTGCATAATTCCCATTTTGCAGTGGGACAAAATGAAGCTTAGGGAGTGGGTGACTTGCTTAGAGACTAAGTAACTACTAGCTGCTAGGGCTAGAGTTTGGATCCATTTCCTCTGATTTCAGGCTAGGGACCTCTCTCCCTGCAATGTTCCCTCAACCACATGTGCCAGCAAAGTTAGAAGGTCTGAACTTAAGATTTGAAAAGTGAAGCCTACTTTATGGCCGTGTTACTATGATTTACTCAATAATTTATTATATTAGTCAGTGGATATAGAATTCTCTAGACACAAATAACAGAAATCCAAATTGTACTGGAGGATTGTACAGAATCCAAAAGGAGACTTTTACACAAAAAAGAATATTGTACAGAGTTAAAAAAAAAAGAGAGAGAGAATTTATTGACCCAAATAATGGAAAAGTTCAGGAGAAACTGGTTTCAGGCAGAGGTGGATGCAGGAACTCTTGGCTCTGCTTCAGCCCTCTTGAGAGAGAGATTCTCTCTCCTCCAATTGGTGGCAATAAGGCTGCCAGTATTTCCACACTAATAGCTGGAAATAAAGACCCTCTCTTCCCAACAGAAAAAGTTTCCAAAATGAAGTCTGATGCAGCAGTTTGGGTCCCATGCCCATTCCTGAACCAATCACTCTAACAGGAGAGCTGGCCAGAGCTGGGTCAGGTACCTACTCCTGGAATTAGCAGTAAAGTCCAGCCAGCCCAAACAGCATACATAGAGATGGGGGAGAGATCTCCCAAGGAAAGTGTTTGGAATTAATGTAAGTCAACCAAGTTATAATTGCTCTTCTGATAAGAAAACTGCAAATCAAGTTTCTCATCTACAAGCAAGCTATGTGACCTTGAACCAATCAAGTGTCTGTTAGAATTAAGGCTCTGGTGCCAGACAGATTGGATAAATTCTGGTGCTACCTTTTTTTCAGCTGTGTGACTTTGATCAGGGTATATTATCTCTCTAAACCTTAGTTTCTTCATCTGGAAAATGGCAAAACTCACAGTTTTTTGGGAAAACACAAAACAGGTTAAACCATGTATACATACATAGTGCTAGAAAAGTGCTTGGCATATAGTAAGTGTTCATTAAATGTTAGCTGCTGGCTTACATTTTAAAATTATTATGCCTCAGTTTCCTTGAATTTAACACAAGACTGCCTTCCTTTACTAGCACACAGAATGAAAATGCGAATATACACGTATGATGGCACATTGGAAAAATGTTCTGTGGTGATGTCATTGTTGCTGCACTTACAGAAATCCAATGCACTTCCCACATGGTACCTCCTTCAAGTAAAATTTTTGTCTGCCCATACCTTTGAAGCAACCTTGCTAGAATCACACCATACCTGCCATTTCTCAGTGACCTGCTGAAGCACAACTTTGCCAATGAACGCTTGGCTTTTACTCAGCGAGCAAAGGGGAGCCATTGCCGGTCATATCTCTCCTCTGCTCAAGCCTTCTAATGGCTTCTTGTCATACTTCAGAATAAAATGTAAGGTCCTCACCATAGCCTAACACCCCAACATAATCTGGCCTCCAAACTTTTTCTCTCGTATCTCATTGCCTCACATTCCACTCTTTTCTCATTGGCTTCATCCATAATGGCCCCTTGCTTTTCTAAAACATGAACATGCTCAATATATTATAGACTCGGGGCCTTTTCTTACTTTTATTCCTGACCCACCTTCTCACTTCAGTCAAGACTCTGGGCAAACATCACCTTGTCTGTGAAGTCTTTCTAATCCATCTGACACAAAATAACCCCACCTGATGCTTTCTTTACCCTGGCATTGTTTTTTGTTTTGTTTTGTTTTGTCTTTTTTCCCAATAAGTTCTCATAGTCACTTGCTAGCTTATGTATTTATTTATTTACTCGTTCATTTCCTCTAACTAGAATAAAAGCTCCTTAAGGAAGGATTGCTGTTATTGTTCATGATTGTATCCCAGTGCCTAGAAGAGTCTGTCCATAATACTAGAGATTCAACAAATATTTGCAGAATGAATGAATAAGTAAGGGATATAAAAGTCCCTGGTGCCAAGCTTAGAACATAATCAGTATTCAGTAAATGCTTGTTTAAAAATGTAGTTTCAGCTAACTCCTCAGTGAAATTTAGTTGGTAGATATTAACGTACTAGTGATACTTTCTAACAGTTGCACTCCTAGGTATTTACTCAACTGATTTTAAAATTATGTCCATATAACATTTTTGCAAGCAAACATTTATAGCAACTTTATTCATAATCACTAAAAACTGGAATAGCTTTGAATAAACAGGTGAATGGATAAACTGTGGTGCAACCATACCATACCATTGAATGTTATCCAGCAATGAAAAGAAATGAGCTACCAATTTACAAAAAGATATGGATGAATCTTAAATGCATATTGCTAAGTGAGGAGTCAGTTTAAGAAAGCTACATACTGTGTGATTTCAATTATATGGAATTCTGGAAAAGGCAAAAATCTAGTAATGGTAAAAAAAGAACAGTGGTTGTCAGGCAGAAAAGGAAAAGGGGATTGAATAGATGAAGCACGGGTTTTTTTTTTAGGGTGGTGAAACTATTCTGTATGATACTGTAATTGTGTAGACATGATATTATACATTTATCAAAACCCACTGAAGTTTACAGCACAAAAAGCAAACCTTAATTTTTGCAAATTATTTATTATAAGAATCATTAGGAGGTCTGGTAATCACAGGGTGGAAAACAGAACGTCACAAAACAATCTAACTGTAACACGAACGTTTGAAAAAAAATCTCAGGGGAGGGGTTGAGAAGGAAAGGTGACAACCAAAGTAACTTTGGAAATGAGTGGAATATAAAACCAAGGGCAAAATAAATTGTAGATGAACAGTGTAATCTAGCTGATAAAGTCATATCCCACAAGGCTAGCAGTTTACAATTTTGATATTGTTCTACAAGTATGTGTAAACTAGAACTGAACAATGAAGTAAAGGGATGGTAAATGGTAAAAGCCAAGTTTATCACTGGTGGGGTGGAAGTTTACAGACATACACAGGAAAAGGCGGGGGTGATCTGTTGTAATGACTTACATTTGGAAACATGAGTATGAACTCATGTTTAGCTTAACATAGATACAGATGGTTACATATAGAACTAACTATAGGTATATAGATCTCTGTAAATCTATATATATATATATATATTTTTTCTTGCTCTCTCAGCTGAGAGAGCCTACAAGCAACAATACCCCAGTAGTAATGAGCATGCCTACTGGGCAGATTTTGGTTTCTAATATCATTCTCCATTAAAAAGAACAAAAGTTCCTTGAAGAAATGGCTGAGATGGCTGATTCTAGGAATAAAACAGGAACTATAGAAGATGAGTATCTTATAGTGCCAAAATCAACAACAAAATAACCCAACAGAGACGGGGTATGTCAAAGGGACACAGGAACCAACTGAAAGTCCTCCCAGTGACTAAAGCTGGAACACTTAGAGCAACAAAATAAATAAATAGTATTGGATGATAACCTTAAACATAAAATAAATATCCATGAGCCGTCTTGATATAAATCACAGATTGAATGAATGAATGAATGAATGAATAAATAAATAAATAAATAAATAAATAAGTAAATGGGAGAGAATAGGCAAATTTTCCATGCAGAAGAATTCTAAATAATTTTAGATAATTCACCCTCAAGAATAGGGAACATAACTCTCAAATCCTTAAGTGTAGCTGCACACAGTGGAGAAACCTGACCAACATGACCTCAGCCAGCTTTCAAGGTCAACAATCTCAGTGATAAATCATGTTAATAATATGTACCCTTGACAAGATGTGATGAAAACAGCACTTCTTCTCTGTGTTCTTCCTCCCTCAAACCCGTAATCCAAGACTAATCTATAAAAACTTCAGACCAATCCAAATAGAGGGATATTCTATGAAATACCTGACTAGTACTCCTTAAGCTGCCACGGTCATCAAAAACAAGCATAGAAACAAACTGTCACAGCCAAGAAGAGCCATGATGATAAAGTGTGATGGTATTCTGAATGAGATCCTGGAACAGAAAAAGAACGTTGAGTAAAAACTAAGGGAATCTGACTAAAATGTGGACTTTAGTTAATACTAATGTATCTCTATTGGTTCATTCATGGTAACAAATACTAATATGAGATGTTAATAATCGATAAAGCTGGGTTCAGAGTTTGTGGTCACTCTCTGTACTATATTTGCAATATTTTTCTGTAAATCTAAAACTGTTCTAAAAAATAAAGTTTACATATATTCAAAAAAGTTACTGAAGACAGAGTTCCTGGGTAAAAGCATACGAAGGAGGGTGTGGTAAACAGAAGATAGAGGCAGTCAGGGTCCCAGACTTGAACATGAACTAATTAATGATTTTTATCTGCTTTCATCAATCCCTTCAACTAACTCAGATTCCTTGCATGTCTGTATTTACCAGGACCTGTGCTAGGAGATGGCGACACAATGGTGAACCAAGAAGAGGCATGTTCCTGGTCGTCAGGGAACCAAATGAGTAGGAAACACAAACATTAGTAAAATACAGTAATCATACCAGTGAATGTAAAATCCCAGTGGTAGGTAGTGTTACAAAGGAGAAGGTCACAGTGCCATGGGAACACACAAAGGGGCATCTGAGTCAGAAAAGTTAAGAAATTGTCCCTGACTCAATATCAGGATCACGGTGGTAATATATGTACAACTTTGAGAGGGCAGGGAAATACCGGAGCCGTTCACCTCACAAAACATAACTGTTTGCGATTACTTAGCTTCATGTTGTCGGGTTGCGTTCTATCTGAACAGACGGACTATTGTGCAAACAACTTCCATTTTGTTTAGTTTTTGATAACTGTCATTTTGTTATAGCAACTGCTTGTTGTTTGAAGTGGGAAACTAGGGAAGGAAGAATTCAAAAGATTTTAAGACTACCTGACAGGATTGCTTCATGATAACAAACCAAGCCATGAGAAATGTTTGAAGTGTGAGACATGGCTTCCTCAGGGTTTTTGTTTTTTCTGTTGCTTATTGCTGAATGCCTCCCACCCCCTCCTAACGATTTCCCAGATAGATAAGAAATTAACTGCTTCTTTCTTGAGGAATGAAAAGAAGGAATATCCTAAGGCTGCTTTCCTTATATTTGGTATGAATATGACTAATGTCTATTCTAATCCTTGAGGCATTCTTAAGAGCCAGCAAAGGAATAAAAAAGCCTTTAACCTGTTTCCTTCGCGCATTATGTAAATTCTATTTTTCAGCTTCCGTTTTTTTGTCCCCCTCCATCAGTGCTTACTCCCCTCCCCTTTATTGTTCTGAATGAGTTTTCTTTCCTCCTGTCTTTTTCCAGGATGGATGTTATTATTCGCTTTCTTTTGGGGTGGATAGGATTATATTAAACCTATTAATATGTTTACCTTTTTACCTATTTAGAGTGTAGTGAAAGACAAGAAAAATAAAATGACTAAGCAGTGCTTTCTGAATAATGCCATGGAGATCACAGCAATGGCACAGTCCTTTCTGAGCATTAAGTGGTAATCTGGCTGCATTGTGAGAGTAAGCAGGAGATGCAGCATTCTAATCTTTGATATGTAGCAACAGCCCAAGTAGTACATTAATTATAACTTGAAAAATCAACATGAGCGTCTAACACATAGGCACCATTTTCCTCCAGGCAGGATGAAACGGTGTTAGCACAGAAATAAAATAATCCTCAGACTCACTGCTCACCTTTGCTCTCATTTTCCTTCCTGTTTTTATGCAGGAGTAACTAAGCAGGTTAATGTCCCATAACTGGCTGTGATTATTTTTAGTTTAAACAACAGTGTCTGCCCAAGATAAATGCATGTGCGAGATAGATTTCACCCCTGAGAGCAGTTCATCTTTTCTTTTGCATGCCATTTTCTCTTTACTGCCCCTCAAATGGGTTCTGAACATACAGATTACATTATCACATTAAATGGGGATGGGTAAACTTCAAAGCGTTCAGAATTAAGATGTACCTGGACTTTTAGATTCAAACTTGAAAGAGAGCTCACATTAATGGGTCTGTGAAGCTGTGATGGAAACACCTAACGTTGTCATCAAGTTCTTTTGAGTTATCTTCTCTAAACCGATCCTGCCAATGAAGAATAAAGAATGATTTTAAAATTTTCTAAAATCATATCTCACAAGTATATTTATATCCATACCTACAGTCCACCTTGTATCTATTTGTGCCCATTTCGTCATTAAACAAGAAAAATGTGTGTAAATCACAGTTCTCGCCATGTAGAAACAATACTATATTATTTTTTTATTTACTGGTTTAGTCTTTCATTTATTCATTCAGAAAACATGCATTGGATTCCACTATATCCAGGCACTATGCAATTAGGTGAATTTGTGAGAATAGTTGTAGCCACCAGACTGTGAGATGAAGTGACACGTGTCATTTCTGGGCCAAAGGTTATAACTGGTGGTGGAATTCTCCAGAGCTCTCTTCCTCAGCTGGGGTAACTGAGAGATGCATGTCTCATATGGTTCAGTTACAACCTGGGGGAGATTGTCAGCCTGGGTTCCTGAGTGTGCCCCTCACTAAGCCGCTATGAACATGTGTGAGTGGAAAACAAACCTTTAGTATGTGAAGCCACAGGATTTTGAGATTCATTTTTTTTATTGTATCATAACCTAGTTTATCTTGATTAATAGAGTAGTTCACTGCTTAACTAGTACCCATGAGATGCCAGTTATTAAGTCTATAACAGCGGTTCTCAACCTGTGGGTCGTGACCCCTTTGGGGGGGTCCAACGACCCTTTCACAGGGGTCGCCTAAGACCATCGGAAAACAAAAAGATATTTACATGACGATTCATAACAGTAGCAAAATTACAGTTATAGAGTAGCAACGAAAATAATTTTATGGTTGGGGGTCACCACAACATGAGGAACTGTATTAAGGGGTCGCGGCATTAGGAAGGTTGAGAACCGGTGGTCTATAATAAAAACCCTATGAGGTAGCTATTATCATTCACAAATTAGAGGTGAGGAAACAGAAGTTCAGAAGGTCAGAAGGTCAGAAGTTCAAGGTCATATAGTTTATAAGAGGCAGAGGAAGGCAATGGACCAAAACCATGTGTCCATAAATATGTCTCCCACGCTCTAAATAGCATAACCAGGGGCTACAATGAAGAATAAAGACCTTTTACAATATTAGGAAGATAGTTGCTAATTCAATCATGTAGTTCAAACTTGTTCAGTACTTATAAAACAGAAATATGCTTATAGCGGTGCATCCCAAAACATGTTCTACAAAATTCTGGATCCTCAAGATATTAATCAGATTTTTTCTGTGGTCAAATAGTTTTGTGAGATACCGTATACAATTTGTATAGGACTCAATTTATATAATCATTCAGTCATTGAACTTCACCTGTCCTCCAGCTGCCACCACTGTCTCTACAGCTACAGTTGCCATTTCCTGGTCTACCAGCATTACCAGCTCTCTTGGCAAGTATTGAACTCCAGCAAGACAACCATTACTTCTGCTGCTGTGGCATTAAGGTAGCTCATGCATTGGTTCTTGCTGGAATGGATTGCTGCTGCATGATAGCCTTAAGCCCTCACAATGGGCAGAGCTTTAGGTAGTTAGTGTACTACAGATGGGCACACATTGGTATGCAGGAGAGGCTCCTAAGGTATGGATATACAATGATTTCTGGGGAGTACAAATGGGCTGCCTGGTTGTCTAAGGAACTAAAAGTTAAAAAAAAAAACACGACTGAAGGGTTAGTGACTAGAAGTTCTGGGATTGAGCTATGTAAAAAGACTCATGTAAATGAACACAAACAAGCCAGCTTTGATAGCTTTCGAAATCAATAAAGAATATCTCTAAAAAGGAAAAACCAAAAGATCAGAGTACAGGGAACTACAGTAAGACTTCCCTCAATATACAATGTCCTTCAGTTGCCTATCACTTTAGCTCTTATCATAGTTACCTATTCCTCCCTGTCCTTAATACAGAACTAATCTACATTAATCTGAAAAGTCAGTTTATGATGCTTAATAAAGTTAATGCATCACCCTGCTGAAATGACATTTCTATTTTATAAAAGGCCTTCAAAAGTCTAACGTAAATGAATGGGTGTTTGGGTGATTTCCACTATAGCAGCAAAATGGGAGAGGGAAAGTTTCTAACAATAGAGGTTTTGGGTGCTGCTTGCATAGGGTCATCAACTTTGCCTGAAAAAGACCAATTCTTTAGTAGTGCCATTATCTCCCAAGATTATACAAAATTCTCCCGAATATATAGGTTTCTACTCAGGGACACACTGAAAACTCTGGAGGCAGCACAGGTCCATGTAAGGGCTGCAATGTTTGTTGGGGAAAGGAAGGGTGAGGACAGGCATGCTACTGCCAGCATTTCCGGAATCGTAATTCCTCACAGTTGTTTTTGTGGGAAGTAAGCATCCCTGAAAATAAAACAGTAATTCTGTAGATTAATGTGGTGAAGCGCCCTCAGGTGACCTGGATTTGCATCTTGGCTGTGCTATTTAGTCAATATTACCTATTGGGGAAATTCAGTCAATAATACTCTAGGGAAATAGTTAAATCGAAGTCTCAGTTCTCTCATCTGCAAATTGGATGTAATAAATAATACCCACTCTCTACATAGCATCAAGTTATCTAGAATTTTAATAAGATAACGGTTTTTCTATTATTTGTATAATCTTGGGTTAGTTAAGTTTTCTGGGTCTAATTTTCTTCACGTGACCTCTATGTTAGAGAATTGGGACAATCACCAAGATCCTTCTAGCTCTGGTATTATAGATCTATGCATATGAAAATGTTAACTGGAAAGTGTCAGAGAAATGTAAACTTGATTACCTTTATAATATATAATATTTGTATCAGTATTACTATTTTGAATGTGTTACTCCTTGAGAACCAGCTTTCTCTAAGAAAAGGAAAAAGCATGGTCCCTCATACCCTCCACTTGGGACTATTGTCAGTGGTAGGCATTTGTCTCTGTAAAGGCCATTGGTGAAAAGCATAGAGCCCTTTGCTCCTCTTGTTTGAAATTGATGACCTCCCTGCTCTAACCACCGGAGGGGAGACATCATCTGTTTCATGTTCTGATTTACACCCATGAGCTTCTAGTGGCAAGTTTGAAATTAATGAACTCACACCCTCTAGAAGTCAGAAGCAGCAGAATCATCAATTTCTCATTGATTTCAAGGGGGGGGGTAAGGGAGGCTCTGCCCTCTCACCTCCTCTCCTCTACTCTCCTTGGAGGATGGTTGGAGGTACTGCAGGAAACCTGGTTTCCAAAGGGTCATAAAAATGCTCTTGGAAGCTGTTGCATGTTATCATTCCTTTACAATGATGATAAACCACTTATTAAGACTTGACTATTACTTGGCACTGAGCTCTGTTCCTTGCCCATATTTCCTTATTTAATCCTCACAACAGCTCTATGAAGTAAATGTCCCTCTTAAGCCCAGGACCCTGGGGCTGAGAAAAGGCAAATAACTGAGAATTTAGTGAAACGGGGATGTTGACCTCTATCTGTTTGGCTCCAAGGTCTGAATTCAAAGTTAGCAATTCTGAATATTTTTGGTCTCAGGACTGTTTTACATTCTTAAAAATGATTGAGAACACCAAAAAAGATTTAGTTTGTGTGTGTCATATCTATTGATACATTTACTGCATTAGAAATTTGAGCTGTGAAAAATTTAAAACACAAGAATACCCAAGCAAACATTGCATTAGTCATTAGGTGATGATATCATCATGTTATATAGCTTCTGGAAAACTCCGCTGTATACTCAAAAGATAATGGGAGTAAAGGAGGCAAGTAACATTTTAGTATAATATGAAAATAATTTGACCCTGTGGACCCCCTAAAAGAATTGTGGGGTGTGGTACCAGTCCCCAAACCATACTCAGAGAACAGCTACTGTAAATGCCCACATTCTATACTCCATGTCAACATGCCTTGCATGTCTAATGTAATGCTCAAACTGATATAAAAATCTTCTACAAATCAGACAGACATCTACAATTCTCAAATGTTTTATCTCCATAGTGAGGACTCTGTGCTTTCTGAATATGAGAGTTAGTCTTTATTTTTTCTCTTCAAACAGTAATTATGAAATAAGAGGCAGCATTAGCATTATTACCAGCTTCACAACTCTCCCTCCCTCCCTTTTTACTTATAGAGTTCTGAAATCAAAGTGATATTAGATAACTTCTTAGCATCTCATTCCATAAAAAGAGATCCTGTTGGATGTAGTTCATTTTTACCTTTAAGAAATATTTATCCAGTGTTTACTATGTGCCGGTCACTGAGGCAGGCCCAAGGTTTGCGACAATCCTGGTGCTCAAGAAACTTCGAGTTTGACGGGGAAGGATAGACAAATCAAAAGGGAATTTATGAAAACAATGTGATATGTTAAGAATATGGGAGGACATCGTAATGACACCTAATTCAGCTTTCAGAGATCAGAGATTGAGCAATACACTAGTCATTTTACTGCTATTTTTCAAAGTGCCCATTTTTAAATTTAACTCCATTATCCAACTTGATGTCACTTTCAACACTGACTTCCAGTTTTCTCCCCTCTCTTTTATTGTTGAAGGTTTCTTTTTTTATATTCAGACATCACTTTGCATTTTCAAAGTCAAGTCTCATTGTTATTCATTCTCTAGGTCCTTTTGTATCATTTCCCTGATATCCCTGGTATTCATCATATCTCCCAAATGAGTTACCATCTGTGAATTTCATCAGTGTGCTGTCTGTTCCCTAGTCTGGCTTATGAATGAAGATGTTAAATAAGAACAGACATTGTAGGGCAACTGCTTCCTGCAGCGCCCCACCAGGAGTCCCCTTGATATTTATGACACCTTCTCACTGGCATTCATTACATTTTGTTTACAGTCCTTCAGGTAGCTTTGAATCCCAAGTGATAATGATGATGTTCAGGTGAATTTAAAGTTTTATGATTAAAATTGGAGTTAAGAGGTGGTATACTTTCTGTTAAATTCTGAGTTCTGGAAAGCAATTTCTTAACGTCCTCCCCTCCCTACCTGCAGTGCAAAGTGACTCTAGCCTTTGCTGACAAACTTAAAAATCTGCATGTGGAGACTACTTTATCTCAGTGTACAGAATAATAAAATGAAAGTAGGTGTCACATTCCAATAGGAGGTGAGAAAACATGATATGGGATTTTGAAGAGAAGTGGCCAAAAGTCAGTTAAAAAGCTCTTAACCAGTACCCCAAAGAGGGTGTCAGGGGTGGGATTATTAGAGAGAACAAAGGGATTGGGGCAGGCAGTTGGCATACTGTGAGTCCTATCCAGGTGGTGGTGGTGGTGGGCAGGGGTCCCCTTAACCTCAAGCCAACACAGAGGTTTGATTCAGAGTTTGATAACTATACTCTGAATTTTGGGGGATATATGTTGGGATCTTTTACCTACAGCAACATCTGAAGGCAAGGAGTGACTGTGCTAGGCAGCCCTCTTTCCTAGAATTAATCTGAGCTAAAAATATGAGGCCACATGTGGCATATGCATAAGAGAAATTTTTTTTGCACTCATTGTTGTCTCGTCCAAAATGAGTAAAAAGGAATTTTGCAGACAGAAGCTAAAGACACCACATTCAATTCTATTCATGACAAATGAAATATAAGCCTTTAGTCAGAATAGAAGTGCATTCACCTAGGTCAGTGGAACTACTGGTGGATATGGGATAAGAATGGGGCAACACAGAAGAACCAACATATATCAGCTTTTGTTGAATATGAAAATAGCCCAAAACTTAGTGGCTTCAAACGTCTGGTTATTTAGCTCATAATTCTTTAGGTCACCAGTTTGGGTGGGGGCTAAATTAGGCATTTTTATAGTCTAGGTTGGCTCATTCATGAGTCAGTGGTTAGATGAGGGTCAGTTGTAGACTCACTGATCTAGAGGAGCTTTGACTGAGATAGCTAGTCTCTGCTCCACATGATCTCTCATCCTCTAGCAGGCTTCAGTGACACCAAAGCAGGTTGTCCAAAGAGAGTGAAAGACTTCTGGAGGCATAAACTTGTAACTGGAAAATCTTTAATTCCTTCGCATTCTGTTGGTCATGGCAAGTCACAAGACCAACCCAGATTCTAGGGGTAGAAAAATAGACTCCACCTGTCAATAAGAGGAGTTCAGTCCTTTCCTGCATCTTTCTGTGTGTAGCATGAACATGAGCCTGGAGGTGCAGCAGTCATCACATGACCTTGAGGTTACAATCACGTTCAGAAAGGCCACATCCTAAGGATAGCAGAGGGGGAAGATTGGGGGGAGAAAAGGCTATTTAATGACATCATTGAACTACCAACTTACCCATTACTGCCTATGCCTGCACTTTTGTTGCATGAGACAAAAACAGAAACAAAAACAACCTCCCCCCCACAAAAATTTCCTTTTTTAGCTACTATTTATTGGAGTTTCTGTTACTTGAAGGTAAACACATTCTTGACTGATACAATAACACATTTTTATATAAGATAAGCTAAACTGAGCTGCATGACTAAAGAGGGATCAAATTAAAAGATGAGTCATAGAAAATGGATTAAGGATTATATGAGAAAATATCAAAACAAGTAAAATTTTTATGGTCAAAAAGGAAAATATAAAACTTGGAAAGTAAGTTTGGCAAAATTGTAAATGGTTAGTAAGCAAAAGATTATGAATAAGCTGATCTTTATTTTTTATAGAAGGAACAAACAAGAACCACAATTTCTCTGTAAGAAAGTTAGATGGATGGATTCATCTTTGATGAGAACAATGTAAACACCGGAATTCTGTTGAAACATGACTCTGAATCTCCTTTTCTAGAAAATATTAAGAATGGAAAATACTTTTTCTATCTAGGGTATAAGTTAGGGAATTCTTTCCAGTATTTTCCAGGCCTATATTTCTTCAATAAATTCTTAGTTTTACATATAATAAATAGATAAATGTATAACTAAACCGAATTCTTTCAACAACTTGAGGTAGTCTTTTGAAAAACAAAAGGATATGCTTTAGAATGCTGCCTTGGTAATATATGCTTCTATTTTTCTACATTCAGAGTAAAAAATCTTGACTTCCTGACTCTCCATGCCTCACTTTTATTTTATTCAGTGAAAGACTCTGTTTTTCTTACAGAGATTCATATTTCTATATATCTCCTTCATAATAGACAGTGATTTATTTTACAGTTAATGGTCATGGGTCTTATCATTGTCACTTTAAATCTTGTTTAAACTTTATCAATACATCCATCCATTGCTTAAATCTATTTTCATTATTTTCTTCATTTGCTCCAATTTCTAGATATCACCTGAAGACCATTATACTTTGTAGTTTAAGCTCTCAGCACAGGATACATAGGCTTAGTTATTGCAAATAGTGTATTCATTATAAGGTGATTGTTTCAGTCCTCAAAACATTTTCTTCTGTAACTTGTGTCATATGCAGAAAATAAGCCTTATTAAGATGTAATTATATGTGAGGGTTATTTATCCTGGTTTATCCCAACTTGGACACCAAAATCAGGACTATAACAGTTATGCAGTGTCCATACAGATCAGATCCTGCCTGGAGGGTTTACAAAGACAACAGCAGAATGTGAGAATGACTGAAATTTATACTATAGTATAAAAAAATACATTTCTTAAAACAAATTCTCATATTGAACAGTTATGAATAAGATACTTTGTGTTCTGATGGTAAATAGAATTTCTCCTCAACAAAGAACTAGAAGAGCTAGTTCAATACTTCAGTATCCTTTTGGATTTTTCTTGCAGTCTATTCCATGCCATTCCCATCAGTTAACATCTGAAGAGAAATGTCTATACCCTGTAGGACCCTCATTTCTAAGCATGAATTATCTCTAATCTCTGATAATGTCCTTTCTCAAAGAATAGTCTCCAAATACTAAGTCATCATCAATCAATTTTTATGAAGGTCTGAGCTTTCCGTATTTTCTAAGCACTCAAGAAAATGTTGTCTGGTGCCAGAGGTAAATTTACCATGAAGCTAACAAAGTTAAGCTTTGGAACACTTCAATTGCACAGGCCCCTTCCAAGGCTCTGGGAGAGACCCTATAGCTGTGTAAAATGTGCATGAATAAAATAATTTAACTACAATTACTGAAGGCCACTGTTTTTTTCCACTCCAATCTCCACCCTGTCATACTTCCCTGAAGTCAGGTAATGTTGATGTGGTTGCAGGTATTTGGGGATCCAACTAAGGGGAGATAGATTTGTTCATACATTAATTTGTGTTTAGTGAGATATGTTTATGTGGCTCACAGCCCCTTCCATATACTGTTAAAATATTACTGGTCTTCCTGGTGATGAAATGGCTTCCGGGCACACTCCTGCCTTTCATTATGCTAACTCAGTGAGCTTCATGACACCAAAGTGCGGGTCCAGAAGTCATATCACAATATAAGCATGCCCTATGGCAGCTGGCACAGGAATGATGTGGGTCCTGGAGGAGAAACATGGTTAGAAAATGTGAAGCAAGAAGCAGATCTGTGGAAAAATAATCTTCCAATCAGCAGACATGTAAAGTTGAAAATGGAGAATTCAGTTCTAATTGACATCTGGTCAGAATTTCTCTTCTATTAGGAACACACTCATACTATGGTGTACAATTACAAATGGACCATGCATTTACTTTTTTTTTTTTTTAGCTGAGCCATCCTGCCACCTGTTGGCAGCTTCAGCAGCAGCTCAGCTCGGGCCAGGAATCGAACCACTATTTGCTCAGAGCTTGCACTCTTGAGCGAGCTCTTAATCAACTGAGCCACTCGGCCAGCCTCACATTTACTTTTTTGAAGGTAATAGTTTTGAAGGTAATAGTAAGAAAAAGAATTTTTCAGAATTCCTGTGTTGGAAGGACCCAAAGTCATATCTAGTCGGAGTAGAGTACATCTATAACAGCTTACAAGTATATATAAATGAAACTCATCATTTGTGAGGTGTTACCAACAATTGGTGTTAAAGGTAAGATAAATATTTCTAAACTATTGATAATAAAAATTAATATTTATCAACAATGCTAGGAGACTGATTATTTTCTATTTTATCTAGAAAGGATTCTATTTCAAAAGTATTGCCATATGAAGAAGCAATCAGAAAACATGCAGCCAAAAGTAAGTATTTTAGAGACGCATCAGGCAATTTACTAATTAATAAAAATAGTGTTATATTTTGTAATGCTGTAGTATTTGGTAGCTTTAGAAACGTATTATTTGTTGTGATTTCTGTTCTCATTCTAAATAAAATTTATTCTAATAACTAAGTTTTAATTTATAACTGTGTGTTCTTTTTCTTAAAGTGGGCCCCCTAAATTATAAAAGTTTCAGGCTCCCAGAAATTTAAATTTATCCCTGACAGCAGCATCTCTCTCTCTCTCTCTCTCTCTCTCTCT